>NC_133494.1:4938958-5097210 GCF_025370935.1 Choristoneura fumiferana
GTCTCTGAGCTTACCCGCAGACAGACAGACGGACAGACATGGCGAAACTATAAGGGTTCCTAGTTGACTACGGAACCCTAAAAGGTCTTGTCTCGCTCGAAAAACAGATAACCCTTTAGGGAGAAAGTTTTCGTGTGGTTTACCCGAACTTGAAGACGTAGCGTTGGCAAGAGAGGCTACTACGAAATACGTAATCGAAGTTAGTGTCCTACCGTCTCTCTCACTCTCGTATTAAATAATATAAGCATAAGCTGTACGGCAAGATATGTACGAAGTTCGAATTTTGCACTGCAAATGGAGAGTCGTTCGTTATTGTGACGTTCTAAGGGACGGCCTTAGTTTCAGCAGAGGACGTCTTCCGGCTGATGATGGATGATTTTCTTGTCGCAAGGCACGTTAACCAAAAGTAAGTAGTAATTCACGAAACAAAAAGAATATTATTCCCTTGTCGCTGTTTATGTTTACCAGAATACAGCGAATTAATCCCCAGCTAACTCATTACTCGCAAACAATGTTTTTATTCTTGACAAATGGGGCTGACGGCGACGAATGAGTCTGGTATTGAGTCTCTTTTTTCTAAGCTATTCCAATAGATGGTTTAATCAATGAACTACGAGTATCAGTTCAAAGACCGAGGATAGTTTGAATTATTTATACGTGGCCCATAACCGCTATCACAGCCGTTATTGAAGAAACTACATATTTAAGTAATAAAGTACATAATATATCCGAAATACACTCGAGAGCAAAAGTTTCGGGTCACTAACATTTACTTCAATATCTTGAAAACGAAATAAAGCTATCGTATTGAAATAAATTGAACCTTATAGACAATTAATAATCCTTCATACACGTATAAAAACTTATTTGTTGACGTGAAGTAATGCCATTAAATAAGTTATAAACAAAAATGATCGCTTTTTTCTCAAATTAGAACTTCTAATTTCGCAACTGTCTTTGCTTTTGTTTTGTTCTGTCATAAAATGTTTTATAAAAGTGCCCCAAGTATCCAATAGTCATTATCAAAGTAGTAATTATGTCACTCACACCCGAGAATGTACGAGAATCCTCACGCTGCTGGAAATTGGGACAAGTCAGCGAGAAACTGCAAGAATAGTCGGTGTATCGTTGTCTACAGTCCAGCGTGTTCGCCAGCGGTTTTTAGAAACTGATTTGAACCTACGCAGACCAATAACAGGCAGACCCAGGTGTACAACGGAACGGGAAGATCGATATCCAGTTAACACTATGCTGCGAAATCGATTTCTTACGGCACAGCACTGACTCACATTTTTTAGGGCTTGGTGGAAGCAACCCTAGTGCTTGGACTGTAAGACGGCGACTTGCTGAAGGTAATTTGAAACCATTTAGACCCGCAAATGGTCCGAAACTCGAGCGGCACCATCGTATAGCAAGACAAATTTATGCACGCGAACATTCAGATTGGGCGATTGAAAATTGGTCAAATGTCATGTTCTCGGACGAATCAAAATTTATGCTGTATAAAAACGACGGAAGGGCAAAGGTATACAGAAGACCAGGAGAAAGATTAATGCAAGCCTGTATTGAAGTAAAGGTGGCATAAGGTGGTGGTTCGGTACTCGTCTGGGCTGGAATTTCTGCGGAAAGCCGAACAAAGCTAGTACTGATCGAAAACGGTACTCTTAATGGCGTAAGATACGTGGATGAAATCCTTACCGAGCACGTCGGTCCATTTATGGCAAGACTCGGTGAAAATGCTATCTTTATGCACGATAACGCCCATCCCCACACTGCTCGTGTAGTGCAAACCTACCTCGATGAGGTGAATATTCGTCCCATGGAGTGGCCAGCACGTAGCCCCGACCTTAACCCGATCGAGCACGCCTGGGACGAGCTCGGACGACGTGTGAGACAGCGAGATCCTCCTTCAATTACGCTTAGTGACTTGAAACATGCTTTGGTAGAGGAATGGGAGAACATTCCCCAACAGTGTTTCAGAAACTTGGTGTACAGCATGCCGAATCGCATTGCAGCAGTGCAGACAGCACGTGGGGGTAACACCAAGTACTAAACTGCGTTAAAACTACTTGTAAATATAAAATCTTAAATGTTTTCAGTTTTGGTTTTGCAAGCAAATTGACGCCATTTTTTATTTGTCGTTTTAAACAAAATAAAACAAATGATCAGTAATAAATGTTATGCATTTTATTTTAGTAACATTAAATTGTCTATAAGGTTCAATTTATTTCAATACGATAGCTTTATTCGTTTTCAAGATATTGAAGTAAATGTTAGTGACCCGAAACTTTTGCTCTCGAGTGTATATCAGAAGCCGTGGTGGCCGAGTGGTTTGACCTATGGCCTCTCAAGCAGAGGATCGTGGTTCAATATATAATTTTGTAATACTTTTAAGCTACCAATTATCACGGAATATAAAAAAAAATGTTTTTTTTTTTACATATAATTTGATATCTGGTACTGGTAGCATGGTGAAAGTTTGTGTTGCTCGCGTTAGCGTAGTATGGGGGTGGTGGCAGTTGGGTTTGTATGATATATGTGTGTTCCTCCAGTGTGAAGGCAACCAGGCTTCACAACTTTACATATCACTTAATTGACTATTAACTTATATGAAAATATAAGAACATTATATATTTTCATAAATACGAGCTCTGTTCCTCTTTAATTATATGATGAAACTACTCATAAATGAAGTAATTGAACTTGATACATCTTTATAAATATCAGTAGATACTAACTGTGTTTATTAAACCTAATGTTTTCTTTTATTGTTTCAGGTACAAATGAAACTTAATTTCGGAGTTCTGTCACTGTGGCTTGGAGACCTGGAATCATGGCAATAACTCTATGTAAAGTTAAGTAGTAGAAGAAGAAAAGTAGGGGTATAAAAACTTTATATGACAACAACGTAAATAATAATAAACGTTTCCCCATCATTATCATATCAGACAAAGGACGTTCATTGTTGGATATACGCCTCCCCAATAGACCTCCAGTTGCTTCCATTGGTAGCAGCCTGCATCTACCTACCGTGAACCCACAGCTTTAATCAGCTTATCCGTCCATCTCGTCAGTGGACGTAATACGCTATGCCTGCCGACCCGTGGTCTTCAGTCGAGAACATTTTGGTCCCATTGGCCATCTTTTCTCTGGGCCGCCCATCGCTTGGCTATTTCGGTAACCCTCGTTGTACAAGTCTCCTCATTTTCGAGGATTCCGTAGAGAAACCCGGAGCATAGCTCTCTCCATAGTACGTTGAGCAACTCGTGAGTCTATTTATAAGGCCTATAATGAATAAACGTTTAGCTAATAAAAATATGAGTCCAACTCATACTGCCATCCTTTACTCGGAATACTCGTATTCATCATAAGTGTCTGCCTCTACCTGTGTTCCACAGTACAACACACCGTTATTTCTTTGTAATGACATTATGACACGGCATGGTAACAGTAACACAAAGTAATAAATTAGTGAACGCGGTGAACTGAAAATTTGCTACTAAGCCTTAAATGGTGTCCAATCAGAAATCATGATCTGACTAACAAAGCCGAATCCCGCGGAATGAGTTTAAATTTATCGTCCCGTTGAGCATTCCGTTTAATAACGAGCGATGTTGTGGCTTTGGTCAGCTTTTTATACAGCCCAGCAGGCACAACGAGATTTAGAAATTAAAAGTGTGCTGTACTTAATTAGGTTATTTGTGAGCGAGTTTTAGGGTTTCATACCTGTTCAAATGGAAAAAGCGAAACACTTCTTTATTTATTTAAAATGATCTTCACAGCATTGGCCAGGGTGTCCACTAGAATAGCAATCTTATAACTATAACACTGGTACAGCCTATATACGTAATTTGCCACAGCGGAGCGTAAAAAAATATCTCACACGTCCTACCGGCCCTAGAAATTGATTATTAGATACAGGCATTGGTGCTGGAGACTGTGCGGAGTCCTCGGTGCGCGAGTCCGACTTGCAGTTTTCCGTTTTTTTTACAAGCTCCTGTATTGTGATTGTAGTTACCCTCTTTACTTGGAATGCTTCTAAAAACTCCGAAACGTTTCATTTTACGTAGAGGATCTTAGCCTTAAATTAAGGTGTGTGCCCGTCGCAATCCCAGTCCTTCCTGAACATGAACACTAATCCCAGACCTCACGAATGTTTTGACTACAACATTTGGTTGGATGCGAATATCTCAAGCCTTCATCTCAGGAAATACGCAGACCGAGGGAACCTCATTACCATACAGTCGCAAACTGCCATACAATGGAAAACTTCTGAGAGATTGCTGTTTCTACTTTGGGGATGAGAATTTAGTGAATTTTTATTAGTTCGTAAAAGAATATTAGAATAAATGTCGCTTTGTATTGAACATAAAAATAGGGTCAGGATTCCTTACCTCTAAATAGAAAAGGATCCTTTATACCAGGGGTCTTCAAACTTTTTGACTCAAGGGCCACACTGTAGGTACTTTATGTAAATTCGTGCGGGCCAAGACTTTGGCCGGTCATGGGGGTAATACATTAGTTAAGTAGACTTAGTCTTCAGGGGGTACCTATACGAGTAACGCATGAAGAACGCACTTGGTGTTGTTGATCTATGATTATGACTAATTACCGTCAGTGGCGGGTTTTATAAAACTAATTACGAATTCCAGCACGATTTGCAATAAAAGAACTTGACGTATTAAAAAATAATTTCGAGTCCCGTTTTTCAGGCCTTGACACAATTTCAAATGACATCAAATTATTCTCCAAATGGAGATTATTGAATTACAGTGCGATGACGCCATGAAAGAAAAATACCAGCAAAGCTCCTCACGGTTAGAATTTTATAAGAGCGGTCCAATAGAACAGTATGAGAACTTACACGCATTTGATCACGGCATTATTGCAACTTTCGGTACCACATACCTCTGCGTAAAAACTTTTTCTAAAATGAAATTTACTAAAAATGTTCACAGATCCAAGCTTACAGATGACCATCTCAAGTCATTATTTATTATTAGCACAACTCACATTACTCCTCAATTGTCAAATATAGTTTCCAGGAAATCACAATTACGATTGTGTTTTTTTATTTTTTTTATTTCTTCAATTCCAAATTTTGGGTGAGCGGTTAGTTCCCATGGAGTGCCGAAAAAAGTTTCTCGATGAGGGCTACGGCATAGATGTCGCTAGCGTCACTGCTTAAGTGGCTAAATAAGAAACAAACAAGCTGAGATATGAGGTGCATAGGGGAAATTCGTGTCGGTACCGTTGACCATCAGTGGTGTAGCGGTATAGCACGCGGTACGGAATACCGAGGACCTGGGTTCGATTCCCAGTGATGATCTTATTTTTCTGGTTTTTCTGTGCATCTATATTTTCAGTTTGTATTCTCAATCACAATTACATTCATTGGACTGATAAGCACTATTTTTTCCATTGTCTCCTAATTAGCCCACCCTGTTTGTAAAAAATGAATACAGTAAAAAGTTGATTATTGGTTTGTTTTATTTCTAACTCTTAAAATTTAACTTAAATAAATCCCAGTGACGCGGTCTCATTTGTCACTAATTACAAAACGGCTATCCGGACCGTGGGCTCTCCCGCTTTCTTTCCGCGGGCCGGATTAGAGGAGCTCGCAGGCCGGACTTGGCCCGCGGGCCGTAGTTTGGCGACCCCTGCTTTATACCATCACCCGTGTATGTCCCCATTATCACAGGCAATTTGCTCCGAATCTCTGAACCGATTAAACTACGTAAATAAATGAATTCTGAATAAATAAGAATTATACATGTTAGTAATTCATGCTTTTCTTCCCGTTACCATTTCCACCAGTAACGTTCAGAATGAATGTATTACACGCTAATAGATATTATTTATGTAGATCAACTAAAAATCAGCGTCGTGGTACCACGTGCCCCGTGGCATATGCTGAATGGAGTATTTTTTTAAACTTCTGCACTTTTTTTTTGTATTATTGCGATGGTATTTTAGTTTTAAAATAAAATCTGTTTTAAACTTCAAGGTAACAATGTAAACTTCACAGTGGTGAGTCGGTAGGTATGTCATGATACTCTTTTATGCCAAGGTTTTAATTCTGTCCAGTAATAATGGTCGAAAATTCTTTGAGGATGCTCCTAGTAAGTACTTGGCTACAACCCTTTAAAACAAGATGATCTATAACCATTTATTAAGATTAACTAAGACTTAGTTTAAGAAGCCTCTCGATAATCATTAATCCAGCTAACCGCTTGCTGACGCAAGTTTGGCTACGGAGCCAGTATGATGACAGTGCCAACGCAAGATTTTATCTCACTCGCACTCGTGACTCATCCCGTGTAAGGGTGAGACAGAATCTTCTTTATAGGCTCTGCGTATTACACTGACGATGACGGTGTTGAATCGACCCTGATTAATCTTGAGCGTTGAAAGTTTATCTCGAGTTAGCCGACGCTTATTTGCGTAAGCCTTAGCCATTTCATAGTTACGCTATTTGGCTTCTTTAACGTATAGAGGTGTATTTAGAATGACCTATTTTAGGGATCCATAGTGGAAAGGCGGACTTCTACTTCTTTACATACTATAAAATAGTCACTTCCCGCCGTCTATACGCTAAGATATTTTAAGCTAAGAACGGATAATAAGGTGCTAACTATTACCTATTTTGATATTTTTTCACGGAAGGTTAATATAAATTATAGGTACATATACTAGTGACGTGCCCTGGCTTCGTGCGGGTATACTTTTTGGTCAATGAAGTTGAAAATGTTTCTGCCATTGATTAGAGACTTTTTAATTTTATTTTACATGTTCGAATCCGGGGTGGGTTGGTTAGTTATCAAGTCTATCAAGCTGCAATCCAATCGGACAACTTAAATAGGTCGAAATGTTGTGTTCTGTTGATGAATGTTTTAAAGTTTATCCCGATTTTATTTTAACAGATGATTGGCTCAGTTTAGCTGAACACCTCTGGTAAAGATTTTTCATTGAATTTTTTATCCAAAAATTTAGCCACCAGACATATCCTTCTGTTTAAAACAAATAAACTAGGAAGTTCGTTAAGAGCAACTTAGAATTGAAAACCAGGATATCATGAGACTATAACCACAAACCTGGCGTGATTTGATTGGACTTGAGTTTTGCATCTCATTTCAAACTCGATCACGTATGATCCAAACTTGAATGCAACTTCTGCAACTCGACACTCAACTACCAACTAAGTACTGCGACTAGAATTCAAACACATGGAGACTAAGGGTATGCTTTGGTGGAAGCATAGCGGAGGCGTGCAAAGAAGGTGCAAAGACGTAGACGTAACCTTAGATCATTCTTCCCGAAAGGTGCAACTTTAGCTGACATTTTTGTCTCAGACATTATACCTACGATACTGTACCTAATAGTGTATAGGAAGAAATGTACTAGAGCTTTTTTGTCCGAACTAAGCTACGAACTATGAAATCGTTTCACTTTCGCGGGACACACAACATTGTGTATATTGTATTTAATATTTTCATGTGTTTTTGTGTAATTTTTATTTTATTTTTGTTAATTTTGCTGTATATGTGTGTCTTCTGTGTAAGTGAATAAATGTCTTCTTTCTTCTTTCTTTCTTTCTTTCTTTAAATAAAGTTAAATAAAAGCTTTTAAAATGAAAATGGGGAAATGAAAATACATCAGGCTAATAATAAATAAAACTAGAAACTTGATAGCGTTGACACGGCGTGGGAGGCACTTTATATACACGTGCCTCTAAAACCCTTGTTGTTCCCAATGTCTTCTTTCTTCTTTCTTTCTTTCTTTCTTTAAATAAAGTTAATAAAAGCTTTTAAAATGAAATGGGGAAATGAAAAATACATCAGGCTAATAATAAATAAAACTAGAAACTTGATAGCGTTGACACGGCGTGGGAGGCACTTTATATACACGTGCCTCTAAAACCCTTCCCAAATTCAATTTGTGATCGCCTACACTTGATTTATTGTTTCAATAAAATTCTACCAAAAATACATTCCGTGGCCAAATTTACAAAACGTCGTAGCAATATTGTCTTAATTTTTTTGAAAGGGTTATGTTTTGTAGATACGTTCGCATATTTGACTCTTGTGTATTGATGCTTGTTTGTAGCAATGAGACCAACTCCAATGTTTTTTACCCCTCGAGCTTAAGTTAAAACCCCCCAAAACTAACCAATATTTTGGAAAAAAACCTTATACATAAAATAAATCAAATTATATCTCAATTTCCCCTCTTGTTCTGAGAGGAGGCCTGTGCCCAGCAGTGGACGTATATAGGCTGGGATGATGATGATCTCAATTTATTTAATGTTTTAAGTAATAAATTGTTTAGGATCAGTTTGATTTTGCCAACACAACACTCAGTCACTCAACAGCCACGCCACAGATCCAAAAATCAAACATAGCGTGAAAGCCGCAAAAGATTGTTTAACCGCGTTACAAATCACAGTAACGTAAATCGGAACGTTCGGTCTAGTATTTCTTACTCAGTCGCAGTCAACTGATTTATAAAGAGTGAGATACACTGCGGTATCGAGAACGTTCCATTTTCAGTAATAATTTAGTTTCCTATATCACACAAACATGGTATGGAACAATCCCTAAATATACCTACCCCTAAAAATATTAAGCCCCTAAAAAAACCCATGCTCCTTATTTTTCCCCCAAATTTAGGACACCTAAGTCGGCACCCCTGGGTTAATAAATATAGGTACTAATTGACAAATATAGCGATTATTTATAGGGGCTTTCTTGATAGGCGATATATCGCTAGATGGCGTTAGAATCGAGAGGTCTGTTTGACGCTACAGTTTTGCTTGTGATTGGGTCATTTAGTTATTTATCCAATCGCAAATGTGGCGCAAATATCAAGTTGTCACGATACGATACTAGCGCAATAATATTTTAGTGAAGAAATAGATTTTATAGGCGGTTTTTGTTTTTAATCGAACCTATATTGCCTATATTCCATTACAGACACAAGTCCTCATGTGTGTAGACAGCTCCGAACTCGACTCATTACTTGAACAGCGTATTTACCTTAGCGATAGCTACGAGGGCAATGCTAGCCGATTCGGCTTTATACGCCTATATTGCCCCTCTGCGGAACAATTTGCCCAAATTAGGTAATCCATGCCGTATTTGTTGAGTCCTTGGTGGATTTTACGATTACTTGGGATCGGTTGCTTGAACTTATACGAATGGTATCGGTAGAAAATATTGTGTATTCAGCTTCTCAGGTGAAAGTTTTTGGCAAAACCAAAATAAGGTGGGATAAATTCGTGGATCTACCTTTTTAACATGTAGATCTTCTATCTATACAAATAAAAATGAATCGTAAAATTTGTTGCTAAGCGCAAAACTCGGGAACGGCTGAACCGATTTCACTAATTATTTTTTGTTGTTGTGTTTGTTATTGTCAGGAGTAGGTTTTTATGGAAGAAAATTTAGAATTACAACTGGGGGCGAAGCCGCGGGCAACAGCTAGTATGAAATAAATTTTGACTGGCTAATTAATAATAGCCATTACCTATTATCTTATTATTACCTTGAAAGTGACAACAAAGTACCTACCTACTAACAACTAACTATTAATACTTCAACTTAATTATCTTAAGCAAAAATCTATGTACTGAACCGCTGTAACTCGCCTACTATTACATAAACCCCCAGTGGGTTTTCCAATAGTGGCATAATAAGTTCATTGTATTTATTTGTTTCCATTATATAAATAAATAAAAAAAACCTAATTTGGGTAATTTGTTCCGCAGATCCCTCTGATTTCTGATCAAGATTTCTAATCTGTGATCAAGAATTGAAACACCGATTAGAAATCATCGTGTATACTTACCCATGTAATTCACAGCTTTCTAGGACTAAGGGTTCCTTGAAGAACTACTCTCTGCAGCCTATTAATAAAATTAACTATTGATTTTGATTTTGAACGATGTGGCAGAAACGTTCAGGTTATTTTAAAACTAGCTAATAGGGAGTGTGCAAAGAATTCTAAGGGGTTGTTTCACCATCCACTGATTAGCGTTAGCCGACGGTTAAATGTGATGCCGTCTCCGTCTATTCGAACAAAACAAATAGAGACGGCATCACACCTAACCGCCAGTTAACACTTAATCAATGGATGGTGAAACAGCCCCTAAAAGAAAATAGTCTTTTATTCGGTTTACAAGTAAGTCACGGTAATTAAACTTTAACCAAGTAACAGTAGGACCAACATCGTTATTATATTAAAATTACCCTTGGCCGATCATATACCAAGTTCCATATTCTCCTTTAAACCTAATTTGACACATAACCAACAATTTAATCACAGTTGCCCGACAATGGTCTCATCTAATGTATTATGTTACGTAGCTTAATTCTAAGCAGCGGGGTCTGGCCGGACGTCCGCAGGCCGGCTAACTATGTCGCACTGTATTAGCATATCGCGACATGCCGTTGTCCCTTCGGAATGTCGACTTGATGGTAATAAATTGCCGATGTTGGTACTTGTCGGGTTGTGACATGGATGTGACAATTACAGTTGGCTGTTTATGCCTACAGATGATTTAAGTTGTTGAGTGTCAGTGGACTGAAACTTATCCCACTAATATTGTAAAAGCGAAAGTTTGTAAGTCTGTTTGTTTGTTTGTTGATTTAAATGAAATTCGGTATACAGATAGTGTGAGTCCCGGGTAAGACATAGGATAGTTTTTATCTCTGAAACTTGCAGTTCCCGCGAGACAGCGATAAATGAAATCTGCGCGAACGAAGTCGCAGGCAACAGCTAGTTCTGGTAATAATAAAAAATATTCAAAATGTAATACACCAATGTTGTGTCCTGTAACACAGGGACTCCTTAGCACAGGATCCAAAGCCGTAGATTCTTTTTTGCAAGCTTTTTTATGCAATAAATTATTTTCATTTTTAATTCAAGACTTAACGCATAAAATCCGATAAAATCACCCTTAAAATTGCTTCCTAGAGGTAATTATTTTTCGCTTATAGCCGGTGATGTTGCCAATTTCTCAGTGTGAATTTTCCCACATTTACTGATGGAGATTTGGCTTTAAAGCTATCGAATAACACAGTTTCCGGAAATTGAAACTTGTTTAGATTTTTTAAAATTATTTTATCTTGGCTAATTATTTCATATATCGGTTTATATCTCTCCCGGAAAGTTGCTAAAATACACATAGCGGACTTGGCATATCACTTATTTACTATAGCCTTGTGCGGATAAGGAGCTCAGATACAGAATAAATTACCCTATTTATTATATATTTACTCGTTTTGTTTTGTCATTTATTCTTAAGTAGATACCTACATTGAATTTGAAATAAATGTAACGTAGCGCATTTTATTCTCATCGCAAATCAAAGTAACGCGTTCAAGCCCTTAACAAATTCGCCTTCATTATGAATTCGTATTTTATTCAAAGAAGAATTTACAATTCACCAAATTCGTCGTACGTTTGAAGGATTTTTGCGAAATCTTAAAGGAGTTAAAATGGCGTCGAAGTATGTTCACGTTTTATGGAGTCTTTTGAAGTTCAATCCCATACAGGCCGTTCAATACTTTTTTTTACTAAATATATTCAAATCGAATACGGGACATTTATTTGATGTGATCATTTGATTTGACATGTAAATAATGTTGGCGTCTTTGCAAAGAGTTTATTGAGCGACGAACAAATATTTAATGCAAAACAGGATTTATATAGACTTTACGCCATGACGCGTAAGTTTTTTCTGTAATGGCTTTAGAGGCAGGACGTCCAGTGAGCTTTCTCTAAATCCCTTCGAATTAGAAGTCATTGTAGTATGAATGTGATCAGTTCCAGTCGAGTCCGGTCAAGACTAGGGTTGCCAGACATAAGGACTGTTCCCTGATCTCATAAACTCAGCATTTAAAACGCCGGAAGATTCTGATTTAGTTTTTATAACTTTTTTGGCAAATAACTGTATCTATTTTGAACATGAAACTACCGTGAGACTCATATTAAATATAATGACCCGGATAACTAATGCCGCGGAAAGTGCGTGAAGCCATCGAGATTAGTACCTTTACAGAGCGATGTTGTTAGTGTTGTGTGCTACCCTACATTTGACAGTTGTAAAGATGATGAAAACGCGGGTAGTTGTGAGCCGGTGTCAGTTTCGTCGGGTAGTCGCGCGAGCAGAGCGGCGGCGCGCAGTGCGCGTGTTGCAGCAGCCGCTGAGTCGCGTTGCTCCGAAGACGAAGGGCTACGGATTAGCCCGAAACATGTCGAGCTAAACTCGATTTAAGACGTGAGTTATCCGGGTCATTATATTTAACTGTACCTATTGTTGCGAGTCATGATAATTGCACCAGCCAGCCCTGCCTCGGTAACCTACGCTGAATGTTAGAAACCGGCCAAGTGCGAGTCGGACTCGCGCACGAAGCATTCCGTACCATCTATACAACATTCATTAGACATTAGCAAACAAAAAACGGTAAAAAAATCATGTTTGTTGTATAGGAGCCCCCTGTTTTTAGTATTTTTTGTTATAGCGGCCACAGTTATCTATAATCTGTGAAAATTTCAACTGTCTAATTATCCTGTCTAATACCCTGGTGACAGACGGACGGACGCACGGACAGCGAAGTAGTGTATGTAAACTCTTTATTGTACAAAATAAGTAACAAACACAAGTCTTAGTAATAGGGTTTCCGTTTTTACCCTTTGGGTACGGAACCCTAAAAACTACTACTAACAATGCGGTCTCTTACTTAAGAGGCCTGAGGGCAGATCAAGAGGGACGGGAGGGGGGTACATGGTCAAACTTACGATAAATACAACATTTCCGATAAAATACGATGGAAAACCTTTAGGTATGCAATACGACGTAGCTAAGCTACGTAAATAGGTATATAAAAATTCTCAATTTTTAAGCCTTGAGACATAAAACAGCATGGGTGTATTCTTCATGCAAGGTTAATGAAGTTCACGGTGTGTTTTCAGAAAATCCGATGGTAAATATGGAAAGTAAGGACAAATATCTAATTTCAATTCAACTGTCAGATTTCATGGTTCTCGCGCAACTGCGGACAAATACAGATAAACAATATTTTATCACGTGAAGATCCGGGCTGAACTTGCACGGCAGTAGTGTGCCAGCCATTGATTTTTTATTGATATTTTCTAGTACACGCGTTTGCGGCGTTCATCATGAGCAAAAAACTAGTCTAAGGTTGTGGTAACCCTAGGTTAGGAAATCCGGGACGTATAAAATGCACCCGGGGCATAAATATTAAGGCGGGTCTGTTTTATTCAGCCCTTGGCCGCATGGATTTATTGCGCCCTTGGTCGCTGATAAGTGTGAACACTTGGCATTTTTTTCAGCTAAAGTCAGGAATTCTGAAGAATTATGAGTCATAACTACGCGGCACCGGTAGGCTACGCATTTTCAGGCTGACGCGTGAGCAATGGGCGTTATGTAATTTGGAGATTAACTTTTTTAACACGCTTTGTATTAGCTTCACCTGTAAGTATGTAAGCCTATCTGTGTAACAAAATTTCTGAACTTCATTTTTACATCCTATGTGACATCAACACGAAACTTGGCATTTTTGAGTAGTTTTGATGACAATACGATAATATGGTACATACATCTTAACGTTTGTCAATTGTGTTTGTTTATTTAATTTGTACGTACACAAAGAGTTGACATACATTAAGTCAAAATCGTTTATAGCGTCACCAGTTATAACGACATATTGAATATAACGATCAAGAAAAACTCCCAACACTATCTTATATAAGTACCATAAAAATAACACCGGTAATAACGACCAACCGGGTTTAACGACCAAATATGTCCCTTCGATGTCGCTAGAAACGGTTTATATATTATAAACTTATATATGAACGGTTTGATGATGGAGCCGGAAGCTAAGCACCGAAACTCCAACACTGAAAAAAAAGGATAGCTGAACTAGTTTGGTTACTTGACGTTTAGCCAAAATTTACTAATTAGTAACCAAAATAATGCTAATATAGTAGCTAAAAGTTAGGCGATGTCTTACAAAATCAGTTTGCAATATTGTAATATTATATTATATTGTAGGCCTTAGTTTTGTAGTCACTCAAGTTATGTTACAAGCAACAATTTTTTTTGTTACTGTTAGCAAATCTTTTTTTTTTGTGAATATAGAACCACGTAACCTAGCCGAGCTTGGACTTGTTAGGGTGCACTTTGACCAAGAATGGTATCCATGGTCTGCACAAGTAGGTAGCAGTCATGCAATTTACTACTAAAGCGTGTTTTAGTTTTATTTGTGTTTTTTTTTGGTTAACATAACATAGGTAGGTAGGTATTTATGTTTTTGTGGAATTACGAGTAGTCAGCATTTTTATATACTTTATTTCGCTATTCCGTTTCTAAATGTAACACCTATGGTGTATCGTCTTTCTAGCACGCAACCTATCATTTACCGTGGACATAAAGCAGACTTCGCAGAGCTTATTAGTTAGGTCCATCTGTTTTATGTTTGCGATAAAATGTTGTATGCAATGTATTGTTGTATATTTACAATAATTTCCTATTTTTTCATTCGAAAATAAAACTTATCCTGTTGTTTTGGAAACTCAATGACATACTGATAAAGAAATAATATTATTTTAAGAAGAAAAAAATAATAATTTTAGCCGATTTCCGAATAGACAGGTATTTTTAGGTACGTTATTTTACTATGATAATAAGACAAATTAATTACGCCACCCGCGGCCCCCGTGCCACGTGGAAATTTTGGTCCAAACCATCTCTGAAAGTAAGTCTGTCCTGCAGTGGGACGTACCCATAAATAAGCTGAATTAAGTATACAGTTTTTGGTTTATCTGATGCGAAAAGAAGGAAAAGAGGAAGAAGAGTCTTGAGTCTATTGTAAATACTATCAAACCAACTGAATCGCGTACCACTGTTAAAACCTTTTCACAAAAAATGACACAATGACGTCGCATTACCTGACACTGAAAATTACTAAGTATAACACTGTGAGAAGGTTCTACATTGGGTTATTAATCAAATGTTTTGACTGCATATAGAGCTTCTATACACTCCATACTATTGCAGCGATGCAAAAGCAGCACAGTCATTACTCAGTCTTCGATGCAGTCGCAATCAGTCTCTACTGTCACCCTCGTTTGCATCGTTGCAGTTTGCAAATGAAAAAACCACACAGGTAAACTGTTATAAGTCATCATAATAGCTTATTTTATTTTCCACCTTACAATTTACTCACAAGGTTAAAAGTACATAACGGAGAAAACCACTTACGTCATTCTGCCATAGTTTCAAGTTCAAACGCTTCCCCTAACCCACACTCAGCGTTTTGAATTTGGAACGAAGCGAAGTGGCGAGCGCGGGAAAATCGCGGAGCTGTCAGTTTGCAGCGCGTTCGTACTGTGATAAATAGCTACGGACGGGTTCACTTACTTGCTTAGCTTATATTTGTTGAGGCAACATTTTGGGTATTTCGTTGCTTGCTAGTTAAATAAATTATGATCAAGAATCTTGAAAGTACCGTAAATAGCTGTAACTTTGAATTATAGTTGAAGGCAGTTATTTATGCCTTTGTTTACCATTTAAGACACACGCTCACATTTGGCGGTGGTTGCTGTATCACGGCTTAAACAAAACCCGTATCAATTGCAATATCGCCTTCGTTGTTATATTCTAGTTGTCGGTTGAAGATACCATGCATAATGATTTTCTTGCAAAAGCAGTGTGGTGGTTTCCTCTCGCATTCCATAACGCAGTACCAGAGCATAGAGTTCGTGATTCGCAATAAAAATCTGCTGACCATTCTCACATCAGAAGGTACACTTAATTCGAAAATCGAAGTTCGTATCGAACCAACCCTCTCGCTCTCGTATTAAATAATATTAGCCTCAGCGGGACGGTACGATACGAACTTCGATTTTCGAATTTCGTAGTAGCCACTCAGATCCTTTAGTCGCCTTTTACGAAACCTACGTGAAGAGATGGATCCGTTCTATTCCGAGACCGGGCATGACACGGCAAAATTGCATTATACCTATATGAAAATTACTCCGTCCAATCGGCCGTTGAATGTCCTCGTCTATCGGCTAACAACTTATTAATGAGGCTTACGAATGTTTTCTAATTGGATAAGTAACTCAATAACGTAGTTAAGCTACAGTGTTATCTTACTGTACGTTCACCCGCTTTGACAACTAATGAATAACGAGCAATAACTCATGTTTATCGTGTTTATTGTTCTGAACTCCCTGTCCTGGCTGTCAAATGTATTCGTCCGGAAATCCAGTCGCGTGACTGGAATCACGGTCAATGCCAAAGGGCCGCACTTACCTTTAAATTTAGGTTGGAAGGTCACTCTTACTTTGTAAATAGGTAAGTACTCTTATCAGCTTTTGTTTTCGTTTATATAGATTTGACACGACATTGTACGTCTACCTGTGAGAAAGGTGTGCTAAGTTGGAAAGAACTTTGTAACTAGAGTTACATACTTTTCTTTATCCTACTAGTTCACATTATTGTTTGTGTTGTATGTGCTCACGCGTATGTGTGTCCGTATTTGCTATTCTTTCACTAAAACAGCTACTAAGTATATGGGTTTTTATGAAATCTGGATCTTTGCAATAACAAATAGACTAATTTTTATCCCACTGTTCCCACGGGATGTACGGTCGAACCATTTGATTCCTGACCCACCGTAGAACATTCTCATAGTGAGTGTCATTATGAATTCCATTGTCAACCAATACGATGCCACTAATGACTTTTTCTACGAAAAGGTTCCACAGTGGGTCCCGATTCAGTTGGTTCTATAAAATCCCAAAATCTTTACCATCAATGTAGAGACAGTGATTTGATAATTTGGTGTATTTAGTTGCCATTTGCATTTTGCCACGCCATTTACATTGGATCGAAAAAACGACCGATAATTCACTTAGAGTACATAACTACGACAATTTAGGTCCACATGTCATAAGGGTACAGTCGATTTCATAAACATGTGAGCAAAAATTTGATCAAAAATATCTGAACACGCTTCTACTTACGCCGTTAATAGTAGAGTCGTGTTGAGTTTATGAACTCTACTGTTACCATGTAAATTGTAACATCATGACAAAGTTTCTACTATAGGTACTTTACTGGGTTAGGTTTTTGAAAACGCTTTATTCACTCTTGGTTATGGTAGAGTAATAAATGGGTTTACGCTGGACTGAAATTCCTACTCAAACTTTTACTTAAGATTCAACAAGTACCCTAAACTCTTTATTTGAGTTATTTTTACCCGTGATTCCGAGAAAACGACTCAAAATCCAATGCTAATTTAAACTTCGATAGTTGGCACTTTAAACTTGTACTAATTCGAGTTGTTAGCTAGTTTAATACAAATAAATGGAAACAAACGGGAATGTGGACTCGAAAAGCTTTCAGTTGCGAAAGGTGCCGCTTTAGTATTCGAGAACTTCTCTCAATTACAATTAATTAGAACGTGAACTAAGATGTATTTTTATTTTTTTATTTATTTTAGATATTTTTGATAAAGAGGGTCCGACTTAGCCTCTCAAGGAGAGTTGTGGTTTCGTACGAAATTATTGTACTGTCGTGTCTGTCGTGTAGCTAAATCGGGGCTCTACAGAAAACCAGCGTTGCGGTACCCACTGCATAGCAACAAATACTGAGTGAATAGGGTCTGTACTGTACCTACTCAGTATTTGTTCGGGGACATCTGATGTCACTACCATTATGATAAAGTATCTAATTTTTTTTTTCACACCAATGCCTAATTATATATCATGCAAACCTTTCAAGGGTTAGAAAAGTAGAGTATACTCCTCAGAGATAAAACTGATTTTGCCTTGGGCGCGCTTAAATCCTTCACTGCTCTCAGGACTCCATTTTAACTTAATTCCCTCGCTTCGCTCGCGATTAACTCACAGTCACAACACCCTTGCTACGCTCGGGAGTTAAATCTGGAGTCCTTCGCTACGCTCAGGATTCAATATCGCGCCCGTGACATAAGTGCTTTATCCCCTTGGTGTACAATCTACTATTTTTTTACTTTTAGTAAGTAATGGTACTTTTGAAGCCGTAATAACAATCTTTTGCTTTCTTTCTTTAATTAGACTTCAAATCTACCATGAGCTTTTCGGTAAATGAAAATATCGTGAATAAAACTGCATACACCTGCGAAGCATTAAATGATGTTTGTGAAGTTGCCAATTAGCACCGGGCCCACGTAAGAACTATAATTGTCCATGCACTCTCAATCTAAGAGGAGGCCTGTGCCCATCTGTGACACTTAATATAGGGCACAGCGACACATGGGTTATACATATAGTTATATCGAACGACGTATTGTTACAGAATGAGCTATACACATGGTCTAAAATAAATCAATAAAATATTTCAATTATTTGAATGATGCGCTGCAGCTGTCAGTCAGTCAATCGATCAGTCAGTCAGTTGGTCAATCAATCAGTCAGGCTCAGGCGCACTTTACTCGTTTATAAGTATAGGATCAAGTAAGTAAAATAATCTTTATTGCCAAAATTACGACTGCGGCTGAGATAACGGCTAATAAGATACAGCTTCGACCACAATATTTTGTCAAATATACATACATGTAGACAAAGCCGAGCCAACTGGAGCAAGCACAGTGCCCGTTCCCCATTCAGCCTAGTGCACACTTGCTCTTAAAATTTTCCGCGCCGACGAAACAGAAATATAAGGGTAGTTACACACAGACCCTTCCCTTGAACCAAAGGTTGAGAACACAATAGGACGGAATGATTTATGATCTGTAGAGTAGAATATACCTCCAAGGGTTGAAATTATCAGGAAATGCTGTAGTGAATTGATACAAAAAAATTATACAGTTAATGCTGGTATGTTTCTGTTTTTTTAATACAAGCCTTTTTTGCTGTCTGTACTTGTATTGTCATACAACTTACATTATACATACCAAATTTCAAGTCGATTCGACCACTGGAATCAAAGTGAACTTGCTAGTTTTGACCTACAACAACAACAACAATCAGGTTGAGCTAAGTATATAAAAGCTTGTATGAAGTGGTAGCCTAGCCTAGTGATCTGGGTTGTAGGTTGGAGCCCTAGGTCTATCATTAATACCGTTTTTAACCCCCGACGCAAAAAGAGGGGTGTTATAAATTTGACCGCTATCTGTGGCTCCGTAGCTATTAAACGGGTGAACCGATTTGAATACGGTTTATTTTATTTGAAAGCAGGTTTTCTAGCGATTGTTCTTAGACATGTTTTATCAAAATCGGTTCAGCTGTTTTTGAGATATTGAACTTTGAAGTGACAATGTCGGGGGTTTTCGAACTTTTTGTAGGTTAGGTTATTTGGTAACATTACACCATCAATTTCGGTCTAGATCAGACATACTGAATCAAGTCATCATCATCATCATCCCAGCCTATATACGTTCCACTGCTGGGCACAGGCCTCCTCTCAGAACAATAGAATCAAGTACCAGGGTGGAACCTTTGTGCCACTAATTTCACACTGACATCCTACTATATTATAAATGCGAGAGTTTGTAAGTCTGTTTCTTTGTTACTTTTTCACGTCTAAACAGCTGATCTGATTTAGATGAAATTCGTTATAACTGCAGATAGCTTGAGTCCCTGGGAAGGACATAGGATAGTTTTATCCCGGGAAATTGCATAATTCCCGCGGGATTGCGATAAACGATTTCTATGCGGACAGAAGCGCGGCCAGCAGCTGGTCTCACATATATTTTCCAAAGAAATCACAGCGAAATTGATTAGGTATGAATAGGTTTAGGTTTAAAGGTTTAAGCCCTCTTGTTCTGAGAGGAGGCCTGTGCCCAGCAGTGGGACGAATATAGGCTGGGATGATGATGAAAAGGTTTCACCCTGGTATAGTCGGGGTAAGAAAAGGTTCGTCACTTTTCAACTCTATTTCAATTAAGTACATTAAGGTCCAAAAGTGACGAACATATTCTTACGTGACTCAGTTTTCTCGACTGTACCTATTTGTGGTTATTCGTTAGCAAGTTATCGATAACTACTGTCATTGATCAGCAACCCAGGAGGCATTCGGAATGCGACTCGAGCAAACAATGGACCAACTTCCGCCAAGCTTGTTGCTTCCACAAACCGGAAATTACGTCACTTCGATTAATTTTTGGAATGAATCATAGACAACGTCCTGTTAGTTGACTTATGAGTACTTACTAGTTTCGAAAATACAAACTGAGACATGGATGTACAGAAAAACCAGAAAAAGAGACCAGCACTGGGAATCGAACCCAGGTCCTCAGCAATCCGTGCTGCGTGCTATAACCCCTACACCACTGCTGGACAGGAATCTAGACACGATTTTTTCCTATGCATACATATCTCAGGTTGCTTATTTCTACTATGCTACTTAAGCAGCAGCACTAGCGACATCTATGTTTCGTCGACAGACGTCACACTCTTTCGAAACTAACCGCTCACCCAGACAAGAGATGTCGCTACTAAGCAATCAAATTATGATTGGTTTTTTGGAGTCTTTTTGTATTTTTTATTTCAACTCCAAATTTGTTACTTTTACGTGAAACCATATCGAAAAAGTAACAAATTTGGAGTTGAAATAAAAAATACAAAAAGACTCCAAAAAACCAATCATACTTACTAGTTGTTTCGGTTGGAAGCGGCCGTCCCGTTCCGTTGGTGGTTGGTGGACGTATTACGCTGCAGTTGCCGATACACGGTCTCCATTTAAGAACTTTTCGGCCTCAACGGCCATCTGCTCGCCGTGCTATGTAGCTCCAGCAGCAGCTGGCATCCTGCCCATTACCACATCAACCAGGTTTTGTCAGTGACCCTCATTCATGATTCGATCCCTTGGAGAAACCCTGAGCATAGGTTTTTCCATAGCTCGTGAGCAACTCTGAGTCTATTTATACTTAAGGCCTATAGTGAAACACCACGTCTCCGATCCATGTGTTATCACTGGCAACACACACTTTCTCTTAAGGCACTGAGGAATTTTTCACGACAAGACGGAGTTTCCCAAACGCTGCCCATAAACCTATTTCAGTTAATATGTCTCACCTCTGCTTCATACAGCTCAATAAGAAACATATTTTGGTTATTTTACGTTTTTTTTATTAATTTAGGTTTAAAGATAATTGAGTACCTACAGTGAATTGGATAGATAGATTAATTAGTATAGATATCGTCCGATTCTACCCTCAAAGCACCGTTTATCTGTAATCAAATAAACGAAGGGCCATACCTGACACAAAGGACGATATTTTAAAGGACCCTTCAAATGAATACGTGAGTGACAACTGCTAAAGTCGTGACCAGAAACAGTAATTAACCACAATACAATCGCCGTCAACTACACCCGGACACTATTGTAAAGGGTTACTGGGCTTGCGTATTTACGTAAACCTGGGATTTAACCCCTGTTCCACCTATCCCAACCAGACTATCTGCACTGGTAGGGATATATGGTTTTTTTCCACCTATCTCCACTGGTAAAAACAGGTGGAACCTATTTAGACGCTCTTATATTAGTGGAGATAGTATGGTAGAGATAGGTGGAACAGGAGGATTTCCGTGTAACTCTCTAATTTATTTTAACTAAAGGTGAACATATTAATACATAGATACCTAGACTACAAATATAAGTATTTAATGATTTATGAACTAAGATGTCTCAATATCAAACAAATATTATGTAAGTTGTAAGTACATTGATATTCAGCGATTTTTTTTGCAAATTTAAACCGTTTAGAATCAGAATCTTTAAATTGAAAATACAAACTGAAATATAGATGCACAGAAAAACCAGAAAAATTAGACCAGCACTGGGAATCGAACCCAGGTCCTCGGTATTCCGTACCGCGTGCTATACCGCTACACCACTGTTGACCAGCAGCCCAGTGCTGGTCTTATTTTTCTGGTTTTTCTGTGCATCTATATTTCAGTTTGTATTTTCAATTTAGGTTTTACGGGATGACCGTAAAAGTAAAAATTTGGAATTGAAATAAAAAATACAAAAAAAATCCAAAAAACCAATCTTAATCAGAATCTTTATTTGCATTAAACATGGTGCAAAGTAGAATAACAATATTGGTTGTTTCACACATTTACCCATTGTTTCGCCACTCATTGATAAATTGTATATGCCAGGTATCTGTGATGCTGTCTCTGTTTATTTTGTCTGAAAAAACAGAGAAGAGATCGCATTTGGCTGTCACATTTACTTATCTGTAAAATTTATCAATGAGAGGTGGATCAGGCAACCATTTTTCTTCTTTGATATTATGGCTCTCCAACTAGTGTACGTTGGCAGTCAACTCAGCATATATTCGAATAGATATGTAGAATGTAGATATAATTTAATAATATTGTAAATCTGTTTAAAAAATATACACCTCGTTGAGTTTCTTGCCGGATTCTTCACAACAGAGGTTTTTCCGAACCGGTGGTAGATTTATTTTGACTTTTACTTTGAATTAAAATATTAAGCATCTACCGCTTCACCTAAGGAGGTTATTGCCACGCTAACAATAATAGCGACGAATCATAACTTCACTTTATAAAAGTGGAATATGCGAATGCCAAAGCGAATAACAACTTCCCTATTTATCGACGTATCCGGTAACGTGATTTATGTTGTATTTTTCGCCCGCGTCAGCTACTGAAAGTTTATCGTTATAACCGACATCATTATTTTCTTGTTGCATAGACGACTTTATATGGCCTTACCTGTACAGAATCAATCAATAAATGTTTGGATAAAGCTTGATTTATTCTATTATTAAATTTATATAACTTGCGTTTACCTGCGGCTTTGTTCGCACGAAACGTTAGATTGGACAGCCAAATTGAAGTTCTGTGATTTTTCTAAATACTCATGGGAATTCCCAATAAATTATGTGACAATTTTTTTTATTCGACTGGTTGGCAAACGAGCAAGTGGGTCTCCTGATGGTAAGAGATCACCACCGCCCATAAACATCTGCAATACCCCTGGTATTACGGATGCGTTGCCAACCTGGAGGCCTAAGATGGGATACCTCAAGTGTCAGTAATTTCACCGGCTGTCTTACTCTCCACGCCGAAACACAACAGTGCAAGCACTGCTGCTTCACGGCAGGATTAGCGAGCAAGATGGTGGTAGCAATCCGGGCGGACCTTGCACAAGGTCCTACCACCTGCCACCATTTACGTTGATTGACAAACGTCTATGCAAAGTATCATGTCTCGAGGCTTAGAGGTTACAATTTTGGAATTGTACGTATTTTAATCTCGATCACGAGTTTATTTAGTCCTACCAAGCCCATATACCACAAACTTTACAAGTACTACAATTCAACAACATAACTGTCACTATTTCTATGAGAAAATTAACATTAGATAATGTCTATTTTTTTTATTTGCCCAGCAGTGGGACAAAATAGGCTGATAATAATAATGTCTATTTTTAGCACTTGCAATTTTTGTGGTACGGCAGATGTTACGGCTAAGTCTACATAAAAAAGTCTAGGTTTATCCTCTCCAATAATATCGTATTCTCATAATAAGGACCATATGTAATATGCCTATCGCGTATAAACATTTCTATTCCCCAAGCATCTGAATGAAAAGTGTGAAAGTTTAACAAAGTCCTCTTAATAAAGATATGTTCAGGAGCGACACCAAATCCGCAATGAAGTCACACATTTAAATAATTTATTTGTTCCGGATGTTTTGATACGAAACCGGAACGCCGAAACAATTCTTCTGTGCCTGTACCGAATACCGGAATATTTTTGCGTATAAATTAAGCTGGACCTCTATAAAACCGTTACTTATCTTTATTGTTCATGAACACGAAACATTTGGTTTGTAACTTGGTAACGAGAATAATTTGTAAATTAAAACTTTTTCACTTTTGAGTAGCATAGGAAGTCTTGATTAAAAACTCTGATAGTCAGTGACGTGCAGCTCAGGTAGGCAACACTAGTAGCTGTATAGATAGTGCCACGAGAGTTGACACGAATGATTACACACCAAGTACAAAACGAACTGATTGCACAAAAGGAAAATGAAGGAAATGAATTAGTAAATGTCAAAATCCTGCTGTCATTATAAATCAAATAAATAAATAAATAAAGACAAAATGGTACAATTAAAAATTCAAAAAATATTTTTTTTACTGTACCTCCCATAGACGTAAAGTGGGGGTAACTTTTTTCTCATCCAACCCTATAGTGTGGGGTATCGTTGGATAGGTCTTTTACCGGTGAGTGGAAAAATTTGAAAAAATCAGGACGGTAGTAAGTGAAAAAATGAAAATGTGTTTACTTAAAAATATACAGTGGTTGACAAGAATTACCAGAGGTCCCCGCACTAGGCTTCGCCTGTAACGCGGGGAACCAGTTAAAATTATATTATACTAGCTGTTGCCCGCGGCTTCGCCCCCGTTGTTATTTTTCTGTATTTTCTTCCATAAAAACCTTCTCCTGACAGTAATGAACACAACAAAAAAAGAATTAGCGAAATAGGACCAGTCGTTCCCGAGTTTTGCGCTTAGCAACACATTTTACGATTCACTTTTATTTATATAGATTATTAATTCAGGTTATAACTGGCTTAACTAGGATACAAAACCTTAGTTGAGCTATAAAACTTACTTAAAACAAAGGAATCACAATATGGTAATCAGATCACATAAATATAGGTTACAAAGTGCTTAAGAGATCGTATCTAAAATTGCTTCAGTGTCATCGTAACTCATGGAATGCAGTACTTTCATAAGTTTTCTTTTTGCTTCCTTTAGGGTACAGCCTTTTAGGTTACAATAGTTTAGAATTTTATTATAGGTAGAAATCCTTATGTGCTCTCCAAAACGTTTGCCAAAAGCAGAAATAACTTTTGGAACCGGTAACTTGAAAACACGTTTTTGAAGTAAATCATTAAAGCAAGTCATGGATTGAGAGAATTTGTGCGTGATAAGAGAAGTTCTGAGAAGGAAGAGTTGTCGAGCAGTTAGTACATTTGCTTGGGCATAGGGATCTACAGTTGGAATAAGTATATCAAACTTTTAAGGAAAACTATAACGGCTAAGTTTGCTTGAGAGTTATTAGTAGTTTATGAGTAAATAGCAGCCTAAGGTATAAAATATACCTGAACTTGGAAGATTCCGTATAAAATACGAAATCCTTAGAAAAATATTACTTAATTTTTTCGTAATGGCTACGGAACCCTATTTTGGGCGTGTCTGACACGCTCTTGGCCGGTTTTTTAAACATTAGAAAAAGGGTAAACAATCTTGACGAGTCTTTTTATTGAAAAACGTTTAAAAAAAACAATAACTATTACTATGATACCAAAAGCATGTAAATGATCATATGACCTTGCTAATTGTTACTATTTGCTGTGATTTATTTTTCAAAAGTGTTTTTCAATAAAAAGACACGTCAAGATCGCTTACCTTTTAAACATGAAACTACCGTGAGACTCACTCATATTAAATGATATTGTAACGGATAACTCACGTCTTAAATCGAGTTTAGCTCGACATGTTTCGGGCTATTTCGTAACCCTGCTTCTCAGGAGCACGCGACTCGGCGGCTGCCGCAACACGCACACGCTAGAGCTAAACTCGATTTAAGACGTGAGTTATCCGTTACAATATCATTTAATCGCTTACCTTCTTTCTAAAGCTAAAAAAAAGAAATATAGTACTGCCTACCCTCCTGGCAGCCATTACCCTGTTGCTGGTGCTGATGTGAATTAATAAATTAACGTTTTAATAAACATTACGAAACTACGAAGAAGACGTAACGTTGGCAACCCTCCCACTAGGCGGACTGACATCATAAGTTTGCGGAAACTGATGAATGCAGGTGGCAAATCGTCATCCGTTGTTGCCTTTTAAAGGGAGTTCAAACAGTGAAAGAATTATTCGAAATTCGCACTGGCCAGTCTTTATTCTTCCACTGAAGACAAGCCGCGTGATGACTGACTTCAAAAAAGGGGGAGGTTCTATGTTCCCATTTTTTTTTTTTTAGCATTAAGACAAGCATTTACATTCAGAAAGTATCACTTGGTAAACGGGACCTAATCAAGAAGACCGTAGATGGCCAATGGAACTCGTCACAGCTTAGTAATACTCGCGCGTCTATAAACGATCATGATTACTAAACCAAGATAAGCGACTAAGGAGATGCTTTAAGTTAATGATTCTTTCGACTTGATCTGATGCCGAAGCCGGAAGGTATGCAACGGAACTCTGTTATAAAACAACGTAACTAAACCGTGTTTGGGCTTAATGGAATCGTTGTGATATGTACTTTGGCTACAGATCACTAAAAAGTGAGAAATAAAGAAATTTTTTAACAAAAAGGTAAAACCGACTACAAAACTCTTGAAAGTATTTTTCTAAGTAGGTACCTACTAGCTCGAAGTCGGTGACTCAGCACGACCCAGCAGGAATGATTGGAACCCATAGTATGTAGGTGAGGTAGACGACTCGCTGCTGGCTCGTGCTGAGGCACGGACTTCGAGCTAGTAGGTACCTACCTAGAAAAATATTTTCAAGAGTTTTGTTTTCGGTTCCATTTATTTTTTATTTTTTGGAGTCGGTTTTTATTTTATGTTAAAAAATTTCTTTTAAATTCAGAATATTCCTCCTTCACGCCATGAATGAAGCATATTTTTATGGGTCGTCTAGATACCGAAATTATCGATTGCGATGATTCACGTCACTAGGGGAGCCGAATCGGGCAGTTTGTCTGATGTATGCGGTAATTCAGCAGTTAAATGCCTCTTCAGACCTCCAAAAAGGTCGAGAACGGAAACAGCCTGTGTCAAGTGCCTATAGCCCATATTGTCATGAAAATAGAAGGCTATTTAACAGTTTCCAACGTATTCTAAGAGTCGTAAATAATAAAGGTATTGAACATTGTTCGATTGTTCAATTCGATACGGTAAAGGCTTGGAGCTTGGAGAATGGCGGGCAACTTTAGGCTGTAGAATGGAGAAGAGAAGTTCTCATGCCAACCCAGTGCGGATTCACAACTTCACAAGCCACAAAATTGCTTCGCACCTTTTCTTCAAATTCTCTCACGGTTTTCTTTAACGGCTCATGGTGAAATTTCAAATGTATTTATTTACTCATAATACGTGAAATCTGAAATACTCCTTGGGCTGTAACTCATGTCATGATCCGGCTTGAGAAACCATAATTATAAAACTCAAACGACACCACAGCTTGTTTTACACCAATGGGGACTCCTTTGGAAAAAGCCGTGGTGGCCTAGTTTTTTGACCTACGACCTCTCAAGCAGAGGATCGTGGGTTCAAATCCGAGATCGCCACTCGTGAGTTTTTAAAAATTTATATGCGAAATTACATGAACTTTAAGGTGAAGGAAAACATCCTGAGGAAAGCTGCACAACCTGCGCTGCAATTCATTGGTGTGTGTGAAGTTCCCAATCCCATCTTATAGGCCTCTAGGTTGGCAACGCATCTGCAATCCCCCTGGTGTTGCAGGTGTCTATGGGCGGTGGTGATCTCTTACCATCAGGAGACCCACTTGCTCGTTTGCCATCCAGTCTAATAAAAAAAAACGGCACTGGGTTCGCATGACTACGGCCTAAGCCCTCTCATTCTAAGAGAAGTCCTGTGCCCAGCAGTGGAACGTATATAGACTGGGATGATGATGACTCTATAAGACGACCGGATAGCCTAGTGGTTAGAGAACCTGACTACGAAGCTTGAGGTCCCGGGTTCGATGGGTCCATATCGGCTCGCATACCGAAAAAAGTCCGAATGTAATGTTTGTCAGAATGATCGTTTGTCATAATTCTTTTTTCTCTGAATCCAATGATGATTATTCAGAATTGTTATAAAACAAACCTAACCTAACCTATAGTTTTCTATAGGTGACCAATTAAAATTTTCAGAAAAAATTAAGGTTTCAGTGGGAAAAAAAATATGACGAACGATGATTCAGACGAAAATTACAATATGGCTAGCGAAGAGTATGCGAACTTTGGCGCTCCCTTCAAACTCACCGTTTAACGAGTAGCCTAGTGACGTTTAGGCAGATCATGAAATACCGCCATTTCGGTTCGGTTTTTGGTGGTCATAGACGGGTTTGTGTGATTTGTGGTGTGTGTTCTTACAGTGTGGAGGTGGAGGAACTGCATGAACATGCAAAAGCTTAACTAACATAAGGTCGCGGGTGAACAAGGAAATTATTTTAGTTCATTTAGGTCAATTGGTGTAAATTGACCCATGATATTTTTATTTAACTACTTATTTATTTATATCTGTATAGTTCTTCTAAATCTTCGATACAGTTCCAGGTAATAGTACATTGTGTCTTAAGGGCGGTAAATAAGGAATTACGAACGAGAGTCTATTAGAAGCCCAAAGTCGAAGACTGAGGGCTTTAATGAGTCGATGTTCGTAATTCTAGTACCGCCCGTGCGACATATAATGTTTTTCATCACATTTGCGAGTAAAATTTTACATTTGTAAAAGAAAAAATATATAATTCTTCCAAATATTGGCGATACCTTAGGCTGCGCTCTTGGCAGTGCCGCCCTCCGCCTCCTCCATGTGGTCCTGCTGCTGCGCGCGCAGCAGCTTCAGTACGGGAACTGACTCATTTACCGATCACGGGTTTCATGACAAGCACATTAAGGTCGAGGGTTTTATTTGGGGGGTTGCAACCAAGGTTTCGACACTGTTTACGAGCAAGTGTGATGAAAAATACAAAAATGAAACGTCAGTAAACCAAATCAATGCAATATACGTGCACGTCGCATCGCAGAGCATTCCGAATGAATCGTTTCAATCCGCATTCGGGCGGTTCTCAACACGCTGATTTGGAATATTTGCAATCATAACTGAAATCAAATCACACTGATATCCGTTTGGTAACGTATAGTGCAGGGATGTGGAACAAATGGCACGGTTGCCAGTTCGGGCTAAATGAAATAGTTTATTTTGTTTTAGACACGGTAAAATTGGGCACGTCCTTAATCTACGATATACTTCATTGATAGTTTTATTTTCGTCCACGCTATCACCGAGTTAAGGAGTTTTGATGGCACTTCATAACCACATTATTATTGTTTTCATAAAAAGTTTTTGTTAAAAAAAAAATTATAGTTCAGTCTCGTGGAGACGATCCTGGCCGGACTACCAGGTTGTCAGCCAGATCATTGTATTGTCACCAGATTTATGATAAATTTCAAGTCAATCTGACCTCAGGAAGTGGGTCAAATTTAGCTTCCATGATTTGACCCAAATGAATAAATAAACAGTGCAAGCTAAATAAAAGATTTTTTTTACAGCATGAGTACGTTATATATATAATTTAATTGTGAACGGAGAGAAGCAAACAAAAATTATTCCTTTGGGAATTCCCAAAAAATACATCACGGTCTTTCATTGACATTATATTTGAAAAAAACCGGCCAAGAGCGTGTCGGATACGCCCAAGATAGGGTTCCGTAGACATTACGAAAAAAATCAAGGAATATTATGTGCGTTATAACACTAAAAATGAGATACCCTTTGGCCTCATCCGCACTTTACATCAGATGAGATTTGGTCAATCACGGTCAGTTTTATGTAAAAAAAAACTTAGCCACTATCTAACTCAATAAGTTACAATTTAATGAAATCTTGGTATTTTAACCTCAAATTATGCAAGTAAGTAGATATACAATGACAGCACAACAATACAGCGTCGTTAGCAAGAAGCGTGTATATTTTTTAATAAAATAAATTTGTCCCGTTAAATTGAGCCGTTGTATAAAATTATGATTCAAGCCCGCTTGTTCTCAATTTTGTCAAACTGCAGGGTCTGTAGGTGGAACGTTAAACTCTTGAGCCCCCGCAGACCCTCAGGTAATGGGTACAAATATTTGTTCCAATTAACTCGTTCGTTAGTTACACCGTAAATTGACTGATCCCACCAATGGGGATCAAATGTTTGTGCGTGCGATCGGTAAAAAAGACAGTAATAAAAGGCAAAAATATTCAGATTTAAATAAACGATGCAAACAAACATTCGGCAGGTTTTGGTCGACCAAACATACAAGTGCAGACATATGAATATAGTAGACGGCACGGCAAATCATAAGTCCTAAAATCATATTTCCCTCTCGCTCATTTGAGACAAATGTGAGCAAGAAAATGCGATATGGTTTTGAGTTCTACCTTTGTTACGTTTAATACACAAATTGAGACTTCGAGCGTAGTCTAGATGCTACGCGAGATTAATGAAGCAACATATTATGGATTGTTCCAGACCCGCAAGGTATCGTATTTGCTACTCGGATGATATTATTCGTAACATGAAAAGAAAATCACGCGTTTGTTTCGGGAATTGGACTAACAAATAAACATGATTGATTCTAGAGGCCTTCTTCTAACGCCTTCGCCTTATTCTTCTTTGTAATAGTTATGAGATTGTAGACTCCTTGGGAACGAAACATTACTTATTTTATAGACGATTTCTATGAAAATATCACCACATCTAAGTATCAAAAACACGTCCATCCAACCGAGAAAACCTCTACAGCGTGCATTTAACCAAATTAAACCAGTTTTAAATTCCCCTACTTTAACTAAAGCGGTCCCTAGGAACTAGCGTTGTTTGCTCGGCTAATGTTGGCAGAACCGCGTTGCGGTTACATTTTCCACCATCTCAGGCTACTACGAGCTGTTAATGCATGGAAAATCCCGGCGGTTAACAAAGGCTACAAGTTCTGCTGCTGTAATATTCCATTAATATTTCGCATGGAAAGGCAAGATTCATAAATATTTAGCGGCTTTCGATGCTAAAATTGAACCGAACTTCGTAAAAGGATGGGACAAGGCCGTTGAAGTTAATTATATTCGATAAAATCGGGGACAGCTGCGAGTATTAAAAATCGGTCCTTCCACGAAATGGATTTAAATGGACTACAAACTTCTCCTTTAACTTAATCTAATAACTAGAATTCTGGGTAAAAAGTTCTGTGGTTAGTATACGAATCTTCTGATTGCATGTCCATAGGTTAGCAGCATGAACATAATCTTTTAACTTGAAAGCATACTCTACCCTACATCAAAAGGTAAGTAATTCACCAAAATCTCCCTCCCCAGTCTTTAAACAACGCTTAAGTTTGACTCAAGTACACAAGAGACATCAAAAAGCCTAATGCATAATGAATACACTCCTTAAAGCGACTTGTCAACTTAGAAATTGCACCCGACCTGTACTTTTATCCTTCTTAAGAGCCTTTAAATTATTCTAGAACGCTAACAAGAGGCATTTTTAAAAATTTCCAACATCGCTTAGCTGCTTAACCTCGTGCTTTTCATTATTTCATCCCCTAGAGTCGGGCAGTTAAGGAAACAAATTATTCTTTGCTAAATGGACTGCTGGCTGTCTGCGCAGCATACTGAAACAGCATAGTTTTAAAATTAAGTTAGAGGAACGACTGAAGCGCGCATTGCAAATTCAGACACAGAATTAGTTTTGCGTCTACTACGCTAGCGCTTAGTTGGCCGGTTATAAAACTATACAAAATGCTACACCATAATCACTCAAGGACTTATCGCAAACCTAGGCATGGTGGAATGTAGAGGTCTGCGGTGAGCATATTTTGCTTATCAAATCTGCATTGGGCTCTACAGAAAGCAAGCGTGGCTGCACCCACTGTGTAGCAACACATACTGAGGGGAGACCCTTCTTCTTCGATGACAATTGGTGTCACCATCTTTACGATGCCGGAATTTACAAATTATATAAGGTGTATAATTGTTTTCTGCTGTTTGGTGGTGGTATTTTGGGACAGTTAATAAAATACATTTTCTTTATTTTTCTCTTTCAAACGAAGCCTCCATAGGAGCTTGGACTAAACCATAAGTGAGCCTCTACAGCCGTTCAAAACGTAAACGAGAACACTTGAAATAACCATATTTTATACATTTATTGCCTCGCCCAATGGTCCCTTGTATTGCACAATAAAATTATTCTCCTGCGAACAACGACCGTTCCACCTTCCAGCAGAACCCAATAAATTCGATCTGAAGAAAATGGAGTCGTAACTAGAACGGTACCTATCCGAGGCACTTAATCAGAGTTTCAATTTGGAGATGTTTCGCTTCGCAGGTTTCGAAACAGCTGTTTTGGGGGCGAAAAATACGTGCAAGTATTTTTACGACGTTCTCGTTCATTGTGCCTACTAAGTTTACAAAAAAATAGATACAATTTCTTTATTGAATATCCCATATCAAGCAATACAGAAAACAGGTCAAGAAACATAATTGAGAACCAATGGGATACACGTTCAAAGGCGAACTTATCCCTCTAACTAAGAGATCTCTACCTCTTAGGGTTGACACCTTTTAGTGGATGAGGAACACTCACGGACCGACAATACCGACCGAAAAAAGGGAATGTTGTCCCAGGAAGCTGAGCTTAAAAGTCAGAAAGACATACCAAAAGTTGCAATACAATTCTTTAATAAACACAATTAATAAACTGGTTAAAGTAAACCTGTTATAAAATACTTTTCTAAGCTGGTTTCCGTTGTAATTCTATGGTCCTTTGGGAACCAAGCCCATACTATAACACGCATTGAGGGGTTCTACAATTTTGTAGGTATTTATCAGTTTTGCAAATCGATGCATCTACATTTTGCATTCTGCTGACCACTAGATGGCGTTGCACGAAAATATTACCTACTCGACAATAGATGGCGCTTCATATCTACGAAAAGTATTTTTATCGAACAAATACTCGACGGCAAAGGCAGTAAAGCATGTAAATTCGTGTCTATCCTCGCATCAGGGAAGTGGCCCGTGACAGGCATTGTGAGCTCGGATGTCCGGGTCCAGGGTAATTGCCCTGGACGATCCGATTCGGGAACGGTTCCGGTACGATAAAGATAGATTCAATATATTCAATTCAAAATACGAATCAAACCGTTATTTTTTTTATACACCGTGCTATTTTTGACTTCCGTCAATTATAAGAAAGCATTCAAAAGGTCAAATGAAGTTAATTTTTCCAAGACACTATAGTGGCCAACTCTTACTGTTTAAAAGATAATCATCAGGTAATTAATTACGTGCAGTGAAATATGTAGGTAAAGGCAAAAGAAAGTGCCACGCTCTCGTCGATGTCCCTCAAACTTTATTTGGCTTGAATGTTACAAGCCATTAAAAAACACATGTACATTAACATTACACATGCCTCGTTTTAGAAATGCCATATACTTTTTTTGTCTAAAGAAAAGATTAAACTTTTGTTTTTTTGGAGCTACACCTTTACTAAAACATTTTAGTAACCGTATAGTTAAAAGACACAAACCACTTCATCGCAACAACGTCGTCAGCCGAAACTACTAATTATTGGGATGGAACCGTCCAGTCGAGCCACGTGTTCGGAACTCGCTCACTTCTCATCTCGCAATACTGTACAATCAATACTAAACTTTGCTTTGAAGCATGGTACCGGGTACGAGCGGAAGCGATATACGAAAAAAATACTTCGTGTCCCAAGTCTACATAGATCTACATAAATAAATAAATATCACGGGACAATTCACACCAATTGACCTAGTCCCAAAGTAAGCTTAGCAAAGCTTGTGTTATGGGTACCAAGCAACGGATAAATATAATTATATATGTCGGCGGCCGATCGTAAAATCCGCCAGATCACGAAATTCCTAGGCATATCGTGAAACGCCGCCATTTCATGATATGCCTAAACGTTGGCCAGGCATATCACGATGTGCCTGAGAAATAATACGGCAGATCGATTAGAGCAACGCATTCGTCGATATTCCTAGCTCTATACCGGGCACATCGTAAAATAGTTTCTTTTTTGGCCACTGGTGGCGCTGCGTATGCAATGGCGGCCGTGACCAGCTGACCGGCCGTGTTTGTTTAGCGCGTGAAAAATGTCGGCGTCGCAACAAAATGATCTTTAAATTGAAAATAGTGATTGAATTCAAAAGAAGTGCAAAAGAAGCTTTTGAACATCAGCTCCGTTCTTTTTATGTGAATCAAACGGATTCTGTGCACAATGTGAAAAAACCATGCACGTCTGCCCGTATTTTAGAGGTTAGTATTTTGTTGATAAATAAAGTATTCACTAGTTGTTATTTATATAGAAAAATTTAGTACGACGAGCGAAGCGAGGAGTGGTTAGTATTAATTGTGATCACGACGCACGAGCCGAGCGAGCGAAGCGAGCGTGCCGCGGCAGCGGCCGGCGAAGTGCCAGAACGAATGGCGGCGTTTCATGATACGCCTAGGAATTTCGTGATCTGCCTAAACTGGCCAAATCATGAAATGGCGGCGCTTCATGATATGCCTAGGGATTTCATGATCTGCCTAAACGTCACTAGGCAAATCGCTAAACGGTGAGTTTTGAACGATGTGGCGGATGTCCCTTAGCCAATTCATGAAATGGCGGCATTTCATGATATGCCTAGGAATTTCGTGATCTGGCGGATTTTACGATCGGCCGCCGACATATAGATAGATAATACTTAAATACATTACTTAGGTATACTTATTACTTAAATACAAACATTCGTATTTTTCATACAAATATCTGCCCCGACACGGGAATCGAACCCGGGACCTCAAGCTTCGTAGTCAGGTTCTCAAACCACTAGGCCATCTGGTCGTCAAAAAATAAATAGATATCACAATGTTTTAGACGACCGCGGTCATTACTAATTTTATGATTTAAATAAAGGTACGCGGAACAAAACTCGAATTTAAATCATAAATAGATCGGATATACGCGAAGAATGCGTAACATCTGTGTAAGTTCACGCCAAAACGCGACGTGTCTCAACGCTGAATTTTTCATTGAGAGGTAAATGACTTGTGATGTAACTATCAGCTGATAAATTCTCAAGCTTTTATTTAAATTGCCGTTATTAGTATGCATGTGTGTACTTACTATGGCTATATTGAGCAAGAATTTAGCATACAATATGTAGGTTAGATGACAGTGTAATTAAATTAACAGTCGATAAAAAGTGCAATCAGCAAAAAAAGCTTGTACTAAAAATGTCTTTTGTTTTACTAAAACGTGCCAAATTTACTCTAAAGCCGCACATACCTACTTCAAGGTCGCAGGTGAGCAAAGTAATTGTTTTAGTGCATAAGGCTTCGTTTCCACCAGAGATGTGCTAGGATTGTATTGCGAGGAATGTGTTTTGATGTCGTACCAATAGAAACGCTTCATGTACCTATCCTCTCAGCGCTGAGCTGTTTCCACTAACGCTGTGCTGAGCGAGGATAGTAAATGAAGCGTTTCTATTGATTCATGAAAAACACACTCCTCGCAACGCATCCTCGCAGATTTCTAATGGAAACACAGCCTTACTCTAGAGCTTTTATTTTTCTTCCTTTATCATTATTTCTTCAGTAAATTCCAACCCGCCAGTCTCTCACGTCTTGTACACCAACTAGCCCAATAAGTGATTTGAATTCCGAATAGCTATCGGTCTGTCAGGGACCGCACTCACCTGCTCGGGCTAATGTTGTTTCCACCAAGTAAATCCATTTCTACGTGTTGTGGGACGGAACATGTTTATTTTGTGATTTCTGTGTAATTGTGTATGTGTATCTATTTCATGTGGAAGTTCCTGTGGGTTATTGAAATGAGTTTTGTTTCTACCATACTTATATGTAACTATGACGGGATCCCTTTGTTTCCCATACATTTTTTGTTCCGAATTTCGACGGTCAGAAATTGATATCCATATAATTCATAAACCTAAACATCACTAGTCATAATTTTTGTTCAGTATAATGCTTATTAGCTCTAATATTAATGGCATATAATATTAAATTCTATAATCACAAAAGTCATAATTTTTTAACTATAACGTTCCAAGATCTAACGATAATTATTCAGAAATCGTTTTAGCCATATATTTCACCGTATTAATGATTGTTACTCATATCGTTTGAATGCCTAGTGTCTAGGTCTAAGAAACCAAATCCATAATATTGATAGGCATATAGACAATTTCTTAGAAACATTTCCAAGCATACATTTGAAAGTTCTAATTCATTTAACTACGACTTTAGATAATATGAGTAATATAAATTATGTTGAAAACAATTTGACTTGTGCGAGCGAGCGAAGAGAGCGAGCAAGACGGTTCGGAGCAGAAGCGACTCTGATTTAGCCTTCGATGTTAGGTATTTTTTTATAGCAGCCCGGATAATATTGCTTCTCAAATGATTTTTGATCCTCTAAGTTCCTATAAAAATTGTTTATTGTGAACTTTGATTATTATGCATACAACTACAGTTAGGTATACATTCGGTCGTTAAAATATTATGTATTTTATTTTTCTCATAAAAAACATAATTTTTGAATTCATTATAATTATTATGAGTGTTTTTATTGAATTTAACATTATGACTAACTTATCAGGTGACTATCAATCATTATGACCTTCGAAAAAAGACCTTACAACTATTATTATACTTAAACTAGTTTATTACCTTTAATATTATGGAATGGTATACTATATGGACATCGTACGTTTAAACTAACCAATTTTATGACTTACAATAATTATTACCTGCGAAAATCGGAACTTAACTTTATACTGTTTAATGTTATGACTTAAAATAATATGACTTGCAAAAATTATGATGAATAACGTTATGGATTGTTAAAATCGGAGTTTAAATTGTATGGGAAACAATAGAGACCCAACTATGACACATGTGTATTGAGAGGTAAACCTTGTTTATTTAGAGGTATGTCGGGTGTCTAGAAGTACGGAACCGACTCCAAAAAATATTTTACAAATAGTGATCTACACTATCCCAGATTAGTATAGGCTACTTTTATCCCGGAACCCAGTGCAGATTGGGAACTTTTAATAAGTGTCTGTTTAAATTCAAAGATAAAATAAGTCCTTCGTGATAATTACTCAGAATAGAGTTGACAATCAGAGGAGGATCTCTATTTTTAGAACCAATGCCAACTATATATACCATCCAGATCTCAGCTATAGTAAGAAAGATAAGCACTTCGTGGAACAGCGCAGATTTACCTTTTGGCTTGCTTTTTGAAATAATTTATTGAATCAGGCGTTAAGTACTTTGCGGAGGTCCATATCAACATAGTCCAACATCTGTTGTTCTGACATCTGATAACATGATGAACGGTTGTGTTGCTCTGAAGATGAGCTCTGATTGAGTTCGAAACGCGTCAGTGTAGTGTGATGGTGGTGATAGATGAGTTTGTGTGATTTGTGTGTTGAGGTGGAAGAACTGCATGAACACATATATATCATAAGGTCGTGGGTGAGCAAAGTAATTTTTTCAGTTCATTACTAGCTTTTTCGTCGATATATTCCGTACCTCGTTTCTTTAATAACTTTCTTACTACTAGATAGACGGGTGACGGCACCAATCATGGACATGTTAAGCACAGTAGTATCCAGTAATCGACAGCAAGGATTCAATGCCTTATAACTCACCAATCATGAACTTTACCAGTTCTGATCATCAGTTAACTGTACATAAGTGTTATTAGTTTTAGAAAAAGTAGCGTCCGTTTCTTAATATTGGGTTAGCGGAAAAAATATTCCATTATTGGTTCCTATCCATGACTGGTGCCCTCGCCCTATATCACTAACACGTCCGACGGCGCATGACCTAAGCATGCTATAATATTCCTACTGATAAGTAATAACTTCCTAATTGAATTCTAATCGGCATTTACATACTAGTTATTCCCCCGTCGCTTGCCACGGTGTTCAATTACCGTAATCCCGTTTTGCGAGTAATTCAGAGCAATCGAGCTAAATCCCATTTTCTTTCCGCTCAGTCCTGATTGGTTGAAGACTTATCGAACCATTTGCTGTTCTGATATCCGATGTTCAATTTGGAATTGATGTCAATCAGGAGTCAAAGTTTAAATTGAATAGATTGACAACTCCGAACATTTCATCCATCCTATACCTAGTTAGTTACTTGTAGGCTTTGCATTGTGATACTATGAGGCACGGAATGTTACAATGGACACTTAGAAACCTTACCTACTAGGTACCATATTGTTTATGAGATATGTTGACTTGATTTCCTCACTTGTTTCATAAAGAAAAAATTGCTACAGATCGTTTCTAGCTTTCTACATTGACGCTGGCATAATTGTCTCATCGAATTAAAGTCCTGAGTATTTACTAGTTGATTAAAAAAGTTCTATAAAAAAATATAATTTGTCTGAAGTACCTACTACTTGAAGATTCATAAAATTAATACATATTGCGTCATAACTAGATTTAGGTCTAGGAAGACCAGCGCTGCGGCTTGCAGCAGCATCATGCTTGCTTATTCATTAATGCTTTAAGACACTTTAAAATTTTAAATTTATTTATTTTTGAATGGTTTCTTATAGTTTTTAATAAATTACATTGTTAATTTGTAGTTACCTGCAAGTTGTTTTATTGTTTGCTTTCCTTTCTTTGTAGTAGGTACTACAACTTGTACCGACTACAAATTTTTGTTCAGAAAACTATTTTAACTTTACTATATTTTTGTTTAACTGACTTGTTCATAAAACGGTTGCCCCATGTCAAAACAAAGCAAGTAATTTCAATCAGTCAAAGGCAGCCGCGTGCTTTGGTAAAACTCTAGTTACGTTGTATTTTATAATAATTTAAGACGGGAGGTGAGAGGATTTGCAAAAGATAATTATAAAAGTGATCTTATTTGTTTGTTTATACTCTTTATTATACAAAAAGGAAATACAAAAAGGTTACACAAAAAAAGTGGTAACTAAGTACTCTTTTGAGTTATGTACGTATCTACTGTATGAATTGAATACCTACAAAAAACTTGGCTATAGATTTAGTCTACGTAAAGTAGCAAAGACAATTATCCAGCAAAACCATTTACAACTTCGTTTAGCCGACGTTGTCCCGGAAAAAGAAAAACATCGTTACGGAACTTACCTAATCCACGAGTCGATAGGTAAGCTGGTGGGTGGGTTACAAAGACGCAAAAAGAGGGGTGTTATAAGTTTGACCGCTATGTATGTCTGTGTGTGTCTCTGTCTGTGGCACCGTAGCTCTTAAACGGGTGGACCGATTTGAATGCGGTTTTTTATTATTTGAAAGCAGGTTTCCTAGCGATGGTTCTTAGATATGTTTCATCAAAATCGGTTTAGCCGTTTTTGAGATATTGAACTTTGAAGTGACAAAGTCGGGGGTTTTCCAACTGTTTGTTGGTTAGGTTAGGTATGCGATAATAGATGACGCTAACGTGACGTCAGTGATGACAAGTATATTTAGCAAAGGCAATGTGTGTACAAACTGCGAAGTGTTGCTTCCGAAGACACACACGTGATGCAAGTTTCCATAGCTAACTGATTCATTAGAATCGTTTCAGCAATTTCTGAGACACACATAGCGGTCAAATTTATAACACCCCTCCTTTTGCGTCGGGGGTTAAAAAGTAACAGGCAACCTGGCGAGAATGGAGACGTTACGGGGTCATGCCACTGACTGAGCATTGGGTAATCTTTTATGACGTTGATCTGTCGGGATATGTGCTTACTCATGCGGCGTGTGTTATCTCAACTGAAGAAATTGACAAGAGGCTGCAATTAAACTTTTAAACGAGCAATCCTTGTGTTGTGATCCCGGAAACGGCTCCAACAATTTCGATGAAATTTGTTATGTAGGGGTTTTCCGAGATGAAAAATCGGTCTTGCTTGGTCTTACCTCTGGGAAAACGCTGGTTACCGAGTTTTAGCCCGAGCGGAGCTCGGTCGCCCAGGTATTTTCTTTATCGCTCGTCGGGTGCGTTACCCCATGCATTGCCCTACATTTTCTGAAATAATAGCAAATCCGTCACAAAAAAAAAGAAAATAACGAGTTATTCGCTTCATTCATCCAGTGAAAATAAACCTAAGGAAGTAGAAGTTATATTTTAATATATAATTTTAAGGGCGTACTATGAACGATCCCCGAAAATAGATTCAGCTTTAAGGGGTGATAAATCCCTCGGATCCTAAAAGCTATGATGTCGTAAAATATTTACTAAAGCACTTCCACACTCGCAAATTTAGTAAAAGGGTTATTATTTCGAGAGGTTCAATAGTGTTCAGACTCAAATTTTCAGTTATAAAATTAGAAATATATCGTTTATTGTTTTTAAGTTGCTTAGGATATTATCACTGAAACTTGCGGTAAATACATTTTATTCTATTTTATCTTTTTTTCCACAATAACTTAAATTTTCTGCACAAAAGTCAGTTACGTGGTCAGGTTCGGATTATCCCTGATTACTTTGTAGTATTGTAAAAAATACAAGGTATAGAAAAACTTGCTGTTTAAAACATGGATTGAATGTTCATAATATGATATACCATGCATGCAAACATAAAAAAATTAGGACATTGATAAGACTATTTTTTTCTACATTTCCCGTTGTTCCAAAATACACCATCATTTTCGTGGTCACACTTATTAAGTATATTTTAAACAAAAAAAAGAGGTCAAACCTCCTGTAAATCCTTTTTTAACTATAAGCAACTTTGAAACTAAGACTGCGTCAATATAACGTATAATGTTTATCGCAAGTCATAATTATTTATCTATAATTAATGTAATAAAGGTTCAGTTAGATTTGCGTCAAAGATCGAGCGTCATTTTCGTTACGGTTGCGACTTGGTAAGTATTGGGTAAATAAATATAATGTTTTACTGGTGCTGTGTCATTTGCAGTTAAGTTATGCAATATTGATTTCATTTGCTTCAAATCTATAGGATATTTACTACAGAGCCGCGAAAGTAAGAGCTTTTCAATTTCGTGGTCATCATTTTCGTGGTCCTATGGGCCACGAAACTGATTAAAGACCACGAAAAAGATGATTTTCCCTACAAGTAGAAAAAATACAGAACACTTTTTATAGAATTTTCTGCTTTTTACAGTGTAATCGTTTATGCCGTTATTGATTTAATTGATTTAAACGAAGAATGGTTGACCGTCAACAACATTTGCTCCAGGTGTGGTTATAGGAATTATGACCAGTGCGTCGCCAATTTTGTTAACTGGCGAGAGGTTCAAGAATTATTTTGCCCTGAATGTACGTGTGAAATGTATATATCTAAATATTAAAAGAAAACTTCGTCATTTAGAGGAGCATTTTGTTGTAACATAATTTCGTTCTGGTTTACCGTAGACCTGCACGGGGGGAAGGTATTGAAAACTGTTTTGGTTTGTGAGTTGAAGTTATTAATCTTACTTTAATTAAGTAATTTCTAGATAGTATTTAAAAGGTTACAAAATTGACAATTTGAAGTCGTCATTTTCGTGGTCAAGTTTTAATTTTTTTTTATATAGATATCGATTGTCTATTTCTGTTGATACCTGATTAATTAAATAATGCTTATTCGTTTTCTCATTATGATCAGATTTTTCATTCAAATAGTACAATTATAAGATTTTAAAATAAACAAAATGTTCTTTTTCGTGGTCTCGATGCTCATTTTCGTTACCGTTAAAATTGGATTTTTGCTTTTTTTAACCAAAATAAACTTTATCGATCTCTTATAATATAAAGCATCTTATCGGTACATATCCTTATGTTCAAAATAAAGCAGACCACATCAAAATGTGTGTTTTTATTTCTGTAACATTTCTCTTACACCTCAAATAATTACCCAAAACTAGCGGGTGGCAAGCGTTCAAAACTTTAGATGAGGTGTGAAGTATAAAATTACTCTGTGTGACATAAATTGACTATGTAGATCGTTTTCAATTTTATGTGACGCATCATTAATAGGGGATCATAACCTGACCAACAAAAAGTTTAAAAACCCCGACTTTGTCACTTCAAAGTTCAATATCTCAGAAACGGCTGAACCGATTTTGACGAAACATATCTAAGAACCATCGTTAGAAAAACCGCTTTTAAATAAAAAAAAACGTATTCAAATCGGTCCACCCGTTTAAGAACTGCGATACCACAGATAGACACACAGACAGATAGCACCCCTCTTTTTGCGTCGGAGATTAAAAATACATAGCTAAATCATCGTTAGACGTTCTAACATAGAATAAAATCTCTCTTTTCTCTTTATAAGATTAATTAGATTTATTTTACTAGTGTGACTCACGAATCAGGTCCTGTCTTACTTAAATAAATAACTGTCTTTTCTTAAATGTTGTTAAATGTTTGCTAGGTAACACAAAATTTTTGTAACAACAGAAAAATGTATAAAATAGATGACTTTTGCAACACAAAGTTCAACCTTTTCGGAGAAATCCTTATCCATCTGACAACTTTAAATCATCTAAAGGCTGACCCTCGACTTAACCACGAACTAAAAAATCCGAATTTAGATCTGACAAGTTTTATTTCACGAAAGTTCATAAAGTGTTGCGTCACTCAGTTGATATGAATCGTAAAATGTCTCGCCGTTTATAGAAAGAGCCCTTCAGATCGGCCGTCGAGATATCGGTAGCCTAAACCTATATAACTGCTACGGAAAGCTGTGGCGTTCTGTGGCGAATAAATTAATTGGTCTTTGAATTTGGCTTTTCATGTAGGTATACTCCTAGTTTATGCCCGCGGCTTCGCCCAAGCAGAAATATAAGGAAACTAACCGAAAGGCAAGCCTATCACCCTCATTGATAATTAATGAGGGTTTATGGTAGTTGTCTTTACTTTTGTTTTATCAGTCCTAACCGAGCGAACTACATAATAAATAATGCACCCGTGAATGAATCCTAGCGCTGGGTCAAGATAACTTTGAATTACATATAACTGGTTTTAATCTGTATTAAGTGTCTGACCCTGGTTATAAGTCATCATTTTACAAGCTTTTATTTTAACTCTCACTTTATTTATAACGTATTAACGTTAAACGTTATAGCTAGCAGTATTAGCTCTTAAGATACCAAATAATATTATGTCTGTAATGAATGAATTCTAGGAAACACTGAGTGAGTATTTAACGCAAACCCGGTGGATTAAAGTTTCGCAATCTGTACGTTACGTTTACTTAGTTAATTGCTTGTTGAACTCCTGTTAATGGGGTATTACTTACATGCCTGATATAGTAACTTATTTGATGATTAATAGTTACTAGGACTCCGAGCATAAATAATAAATGGATTCAAGCAAATACATTCAAGATTAATTGCGGTTTATGAATTAAATCAAGCAATCACATACTTAAGCGAGATATAATGTAGTTGACTGGTGTGCCTTATTTAATGTTAGGATCAAAAAAAACTTTGTACAAATTAGTATGAGTGGCGGCATATAACACGGCGCATATCAGAACCGATCAGGCACAGAACACAACACCTTATGTATGTATGTAATGTAAACTCTTTTTTATTCTTTATTATTTTTTATTCTCCTTATGCGTGCTTGCAGGGTCGTATTTCTTCTAGTTACTCCGGTTGTTGCGCTAGGCTAGTAACGTACGTAGTTTCCTGAAAAAAAATCTGTACGAGTATTTATTCCGTAGCTTATTAGAAAATACTTATAGGACAGGTATTTTTTCTTTTGACGATCAAACAAAAAATTACGAAGATGAAGCGCATCAAAGCTCGGGAGTGGGTATATTTACGCCACTCGCGTCACGTCGTACATTTTAATAACCAAATTGTATTAAACCAGCTTGCTTTAACCAGCGAGCTCCTAGCTAATAACTTATTCATTCGGCGCGTGTCAGTCGATAATTCGATTAAGTTATTTTTTCCTGTTTTCCCTCAACGAACCGCTATCACCGAATCCCGGAGGGGTTCCACGGATGTTCGGTGCAGTTCGACAGACGATCTGAATCGCAAATAAGTCGTCTGCGAATTGATTTAGGAAAGGTAAGCGGCGCATAGCTTAATGGAAAGAGGAGGTAGTAAACATCAATCCTTTTTAGGGTCCCGGAGTCTATTTTTAGAACTTTTTAGCCCGAGCAAACCTCGGTCGCGCAGGTACTTAGACTTTAAATTAGTTAGACTGTCGTAAACTTATCATGTTACGTAGAGCGTTCTTTTCCCGCATACAAACTTATATTTGAATGTAAAATAAGTAGTTTAAAATTATTAAATTAGTAATTGTTATTCATTCATTGTTCATTGCATATATATAATTCACTTTTTCAACTGCTTGAAAGTTAATTGGAAGAGAATAGTTGTTTTAACTTAAGGCCGGCCATTGTTTACCTCTACTTTTAATATTCTTTAGTATCTATGTTGTGTATCGATATAATGTATGTATATCGGAAGTCGATAAGAGAGAAGTCACTATGACAGGTCAAAAAATGCCATGAAAATTCCGCTCTCTGTCGGCCCGTGCGTTTTAAGCCGCCATGGTGTGTGCTCCCAGAGACAGGGCTACGAATTAGCCCGAAATATGTCGAGCTAAACTCGATTTAAGACGTAAATTATCTGGGCTTGTTGATAGAAGGGGGTTTTGAATCGTATCACTCGAAATTCAACTCCAAAGTGGTAAAAATTCGCGCATTGCTGCGAAACAGCACAAAAAAATTCGACTTAATAACTAGCAATAATAATTAGCCGTGAAACCGTGGTGGCCTAGTGGTTTGACCTATCGCCTCTCAAGCAGAGTCGTGGGTTCGAACCCCGGCTCGCACCTCTGAGTTTTTCGAAATTCATGTGCGGAATTACATTTGAAATTTACCACGAGCTTTGCGGTGAAGGAAAACATCGTGAGGAAACCTGCACAAACCTGCGAAGCGATTCAATGGTGCGTGCGAAGTTCCCAATCCGCACTGGGCCCGCGTGGGAACTATGGCCCAAGCCCTCTTGTGCTGAGAGGAGGCCTGTGTCCAGCAGTGGGACGTATATAGGCTGGGATGATGATGAATAATAATAATTAGACCTGTAATTTTCTATTATTCTACTCGTATTTCACATTTGACTCAATATTTCACCACTTTGAAATGGTACTCTCGAGTATTGTTAAGGTGGAAATAAAGCAAAACAACCGTTTATAAATAATCGTTTAATGTTAAATTATTTATTGCACAAAGGACACCTATAACAAAACACACAACACATAAAACTGAAATATAGAAAAAAACCATTAAAAATAGACAGCGAAAATTTATAACAGGCTATAAAAAAGGTTGCCTGTCGCCAATAAGTAGATATTGTCAATAGATAGATAATTCGACGGAACTACTTAATTCCAACATGTCTAACATTTCAACGCGCTAAAATGAAACTGCACCCTAAAACTGCTTCGATGAAACTGCACCCTTATCTTTCGACCGGGTGACCCACTTGCTACAAATACGACTAATAGAAGTGGTTACGTCCTAATCAAATTAGGTATTCTTATACATCAGTTACCATAACCCGGCGAGTAACCTTTGCATGTCCGTTAACGTCCACGAAGCCTGACCGACAATCCAATTATCGTATACATTATTAGCAACACTTGAAATAGAAAACTGGAGTTACCTTACATAGATGTCAAGTCTATTTTTAGCCCCCGACGCAAAAAGAGGGGTGTTATAAGTTTGACCGTTATGTGTGTATGTCTGTATGTGGCACCGTAGCTCTTAAACGGGTGGACCGATTTTAATGCGATTATTTTTATTTGAAAGCAGGTTTTTAAATATATTTTATCAAAATCGGTTCAGCCGTTTTTGAGATATTGAACTTTGAAGTGACAATGTCGGGGGTTTTCCAACTTTTTGTTGAATTTCATACTTTTTTAAGGATATTGAGCTGTCTTCGAAGATCACTGATGGTCTTTCTTTCTACACCCTTAACACCTCAATAGCTGGCGGTCTTTATTTTTTAATAATTGTCAAAATTTAGAATTTGAATTTGATGGTCTTTAAATAAGAATGGTTTTCTTTACAATTTTACCACTGCATGATGATATATACAAAAAGTTGAAAGAAATGCAAAGACAAACTCCCACCTTAATTTACAAATCGCGCGTGCGAATTGCAAAATTACCGTTACCCAAATCGCATCAGGGTTGAATAAAGAAACAATTGGATTTACATGCTTTGTTTCGTTGCGGCGACGCATTAGCGTCTACACATTCGATTCACGTAATGCTACCGAATTATTCGTCATAAGGGATTATTCATCATTTACAAAATTACAGCGCCGCCTCACAGCTACAACGATGCCAAATACAGATAAAAACGTCTAAATTTCCGCTGTGGGGCTCACAATTTGCCATACCATTAGTCCTATTTCCGTCTACACCGGCGTGTATTGGCCCTTTATTCTGGTAATGATTCTGTTTATAACAAGGTTAATATTTTGCATTGACTTAATTTTTTTCTTTAGGGCGCGCTAATAGTACAAGTCGGTCATACACGAGTAAAAACCACGATGAAAGAATGAAAGAAGAAAGAAGGAAAACATTAATTCGTGACAAACATGGGAACAATGGATAAAAAAAAACTTAAGAAAAAAATATATATAGTTATGCAATGCATGTCACGAAATGGTCCCAAATCAGCAATCTGCCGGTCTTGCGAACGGCGCTGTGGCGCTGGTCTTCCTTTGGGATGGCGGTGCTGAAAGAGGTCGTGTTGATAGAGTTTATAGCGGCCATGTTTTATAGTTTCCTATCGTGGTAAAATATGATGGCCTGCTATAAATTCCCGGTAGAAAATATTTAACCAAATTAATTTTCTCAAACATGACATGAAATATTGACGTTGTGTTACAAATAATAGGCCGGGAAGTATCGCGCTGCAGACGCTGCTTCTCGGCTGCCGGCGCGCGGTCACTCTAGCGGCCTGCAAAGAGATTTCATACAACTTTCCCGACCGCTGGCTGGCAATGGGCCAGCTTGATTTCTTGTTTTTTTTTATTTTACTTCATGTCATGTTTGAGAAAAGCACTATACAAGCATCGGCCGGAACGTGGGGTTTCCGTACTCTACAGTAATGTACTATTACTTAAGTTCAGTGGGGCAAATAGCACTGCCTTAGTACCTTTCCTATTCTATTAAGTACCGTATGCTAGTAGGATAAGTCTCTTCACGCTTAGGAAGGCACCGCTATCCGTGACCGTATCCAATATCCAAAAAAACTCAAACGCACCAAACAAAACTGCTCAATACCCATAGCCAGTTGCTCGTCCAGTCCAAATTAACGCTGAAAGCTTTATACCTACCAAAAACCGTGTTTCAGTTCACAAAGATACAAAAAACCCAGCTAAATTCTTCGTTTGGTACAAAGAGACTCCTTACTTCACAGATATACGTAGAAACGGTCGGACAAAACACTTTTCTTCCCTCGCCATCGCCCGAGGCCGCCGTTCATTGTGAAGCGATGCTTTCAACTTGTTTCATCTAAAACACGTTATACTTTATTAAGATTGTTTATGATCTTCATCGCCATTTTTAAGCTTTTTTTTTGCAGACTTTAAAAGTTCTGTTTGTTACTTGATTGAAAAATGTCGAAGTGAGTGTGAATTGAGGGATTTACATGTTGGACCTAATCGATGCTCGATCCGTAGGTTCTAATTAATATTATATACGCAAAAGTAACTATCTGTTTGTCTATCTGCCTTTCTGTTCGCCCGTCCGTCTATTTACCTCTTCTTGTCTACTTTAACCTCCTCGTCCTTTTAACCTCTGAACCAATTTACATGGATTTGGCACGGAGATAGTTGGATACCCTGGGAAACGGGATAGTTTTTATACCGGGAAATTACGTAATTATAATTATTGTTGTAATTTCATGACCGCGCGGTCCAAGGTCCAACAATATGACGAATCTCGCATCATATATCTCGCAAATTAAGCTTTCTATTAGTAGCAAGCTTATTATTTTCAATATCATAAGGACAGGCAATGGCATATAGGAAGGAAATAGATGCCATATTAATTAGCTCAAGTAAAGGAAATGTCCCGAAGGATAAATAATTTATCCCGGAAACAGGATTAACTTCCACGCGACGATATTAAGCGACATCAATCTTACTATTATGACGTCTGACAGCTACTTATTCCTCAGTTGCTTTGTTAAAATGAAAATGTGCTGAGTTGTGAAATTATTCAAGTTATAATTTGAGATATTTCGGAATATCTCTCGTTTTTTCGTTTCGCCAAATCATTTGTTTGGTTTGAATAAATCCAATTATTGGATTGATGGATGTTCATGCCAATATCGATTCTATTATTGTAGTATTGTTAGGCATATCAGGCTGCATAAATCCAGCATACTCGTACGTTGCATTGCAACTTAGGGATTAAAATGGTAACTGCACACCTACCATTCTCCTCACTTTTAAATTATAACAACCGTGGGGGGGGACTCACGTATTACCTAGTAGTTGAAGTATGTCTGACTTGTTTCGAATCAATCCGTGGATCATTGTCAGTTCTAATGGAAAGCCAACCGTAAACAGCACTCGTAGTTAATACCACAACCGGGACTTCTCCTCCACTCCGTTCTATTCTCCGTCTTCCTGAGCCAGTACGGTCCGGCGTAACTCTTTATGGCATCAGACCATCTCATCTGGGGTCGGCCTACACTTTTCTTGTAGTCCGTGGACCGGGACTAAATATAATGCTAAACGCACGAGTAATAATTACCAACAATTTGTTTGTTCGAAGCGTGTCGGGCATACCTCGACTCATATTTTTCATAGTATAAGCCACCAGATTAAAATAATTCTCAATTACTTAGTAAGCATTCCAAAAAGCGATGCCGTCAATATCTTTTCCTGAACCAGAAAAAAAAATGTGCTCACGATACATAGCAATGTGTCGTAGTCTTAGCCACTTCTTTCACTATTTCACGTTTTATTTCCTCTTAGCTAGTTGTCTTTTATCTCTCTCCATTAGAAAAACAAACACTAAGCCACGACTCGTCTAACAAAGTTAAAGAAAACCACATCCATGCCGCTGTTCCTTTTTCCCTGCCACAAATATTTCCAATATAAAGCGGTGGTCTCTTAATCTCTCTACGTGCCATTGATTTGTTCCTGGCTTTGTTTGTTATTTATTTGCGAATTATTCCGAACCCGAGCTTATTGTTTCCATGATTGATGGTTATTGTTAGTAGCTTTAATGGAATATCTATCTTTGTTGTACCACGTGAGAAATATTCGATGGACTTAAGATTGTTTTTTTGGAATCTTTTTGTATTTTTTATTTCAATTCCAATTTTTTTGCTACTTTTACGGTCATCTCGTAAAACCTATATAGAAAATACAAATTAATTAATTATCTTAATTTGATTGCTTAACAACGAGCAATTATCCATGAATAGGTTGAACAGCCATGGAGACGCTACACATCCCTGTCTAACACCTTTTTTAATGTTAAACCATTTAGTATACGCTCCGTTTATTCTAACTTAGATTTAAAAAGGGAATGGGATGTACGGATCAGGTCTTCTCCTTACGGTGCATAGCTGAAAAATATTTGGCAACAAACCAAAAAGTCTATTGCGCATTCGTAGATTTGGAGAAGGCTTATGACAAAGTGACGAGGAATGAACTGTGGTCGGTGTTATCTGCGCATGGGGTGAGCAGTGGTCTGATTCGAGCACTGAAGTCTCTCTATGAGGACTCCAGTGCTTGTGTTAGAATAAACGGAGCGTATACTGAATAGTTTAACATTCAAAAAGGTGTTAGACAGGGATGTGTAGCGTCTCCATGGCTGTTCAACCTATTCATGGATAATTGTTTGACAGATCACATTTATGTAAAGGCATAAAAACGTTTCTGTTCATTTGTACTACGTAGATTTGACTCCTGACTAGGATTAAAGTAGTCTAGAAACTTGTTTTACTGAAAAAAAGTATTTTTCACTCCTCATGCTCGTAAAGTTGGTATTTATGCTGAATCTAGGCGACATAAAATTACTTTTATGCTCTAGCGCATAAAGTAAAATCTTCGTCTAAGACCAAGGTACTCAGGTGTCAACAGCCACAAACAAAAAATCTATATATTTTTTGATAATATTTATTTTATGCAAAACTAAAAATCAATCTAATCAATAAAAAAAAAAATTATGATTGATCGGTGATTTTCTATAGCAATGCATTAAGTAAACATAAAAGGTACCTAGTAAGTGAACAATTGTTTCCACTTGCTATTTAATTTCCTCTCAATCGAAGTGAAAAGCAGCGTGTAAAACTCGAGCATTAAACCCATTTTCCCGTCGACGTGTCTATATGAACGCCTCGGGTAAAATGGCTCGTTTTATGCTCTTGTTATACAATCTACTATTAAACAAAAAAAATCGTGGTCACGTCATGCCCCCAAACAAATTTATTTGGTTTGTCCGAATATCCCGTTCATTTGTTTTAGCGATGTTTTTCCAGGTCCTGCGTATAATGGAAGGTAAGTAAACAACTTACCCACGCCCCTGTAGGTACCTACCTGTACGAATACCTGACCTACTTGTATATTACCATTGTACCTATCCACCCACGCTGCCTGTAAAGTTATTCAATTGTTTTCTTTTTTAAGCAGCAATACCGGTATACCGAGATCCAATTAATAATTTATTTTGACAAACGAGAGCTATTCGGTTCCTTTTAAAAATAAGGAATGAATTTATGGATGTGGTAAATTAGGTAAAAGTGAAGGAGGACTATTCTTGTGAACAGTTATTATCTGTATATGTTACTGTATATTATCTGGATATTTTGATTCTGCTAATTCAGGGTCCTTTTTTGAAAATAATTTATTTGTCACCTCTTCACTACATTTTTTTTGCCAGTATTATTTTGACAGTTGTACGTAGACTGTTTGAATAAATGCTATTTACGTGCGGGCGAACAAGAAAGTTGCATACTCAATATACTTTTATTTGTTTCAGGTACTTGGGCCAACGGTGTTTGTTGGAACTTTTCTAATATGAAAAAACTTTGAAGCTCTCGCAGATAATAAAAGAAAAATATTGCTTTTTGTAGAAGGTAAATAAAGTACTGGCTCCTCGGTAATAGCTCAAGCAACTCGTGCTTGTGATGCAGCAAGCAGGACTTATAAATAACACTGTAAGAACACACACTATCACACAAACCCAACTATCATCACCACCACACTTCACTGACGCGTTTCGAACTCGTAGCAGTTCACCTTCAGAGCAACACAACCGTTCACCATGTTACCTGATGTATATCTGCTCGCAAAGTAATTATTTTTAGTCCTTTGTTAATGAACCTCCGCAAAGTAACGCCTGATTCAATAAATTATTCAAATTCGCCTTTTATTCTCAAGTTAAAGATATAATTCAGTGTAGCTCAGGTAGTCTTCACAAAATTAATTAGAACTCCAGCGAAACAAAGTTTAAACCGAAAAGCAAACAGCACACTGAAGGACTTTTGAGCTCTCATATTAACGTGTGACTTTATTAACTTAGACTCTCGACTTACGGACCTTCTGCCGTCCCATACCTGATGACTGTATACATGTTGATTTTGAAGCGTGATGCAAAACTGCCATGAAAACAGTAAATAGCGCCCAAATGCTTGTCTCGCGCTCTGATTCCTAAAAGAACATTAGTAGTCCGTCAGTTTGATTTTTTATCACTTTTTCCGTGATAGATAGATCTGAGTTTTCATATTAATTTCAACTTCGTACCGTCTCGCGTTCCTGAGAAATATGGCTTAGACCATTCTGGGAAATCAGACAGACAAACGGAGTAATCCTATAAGGGTTCTTTTTTTCTTTTTGAGCTACGGAATCCTATAAAAGCAAAATCCCTATGTTTTTGTTGATATTTATTATTAGGTACTTGGTTGCATGGTTATAGCACCCAAAATGTGTATATTTTCAAATAACTCTGAATAAGTACAGAATGTGGGTGATAATCGATTATAAAGATATCTTAACTTCACACTGACAGCTGAAGTTAAATAAAACCCATAAAAGTACCGAGCATTTCGTAAATATTAAAAAGATCTTTTTACTTTTCGTCGGGTAAATGTCGTTATTCATTTTCCGCTTTATGATACCCTCCTTGTATATATTCGAGTATATCATATTTGGAAATCAGAACTGTAATTCCAGTTTGTTTCGCTTATAATTGTTTTTCATCAACTGTCATAAAAATATCGATGCTGCTAAGACGAAACATTAAAAATCAAATAAATATTGGAATGTTAAAGTTTGAAATTCAAAAATTAATAAATTTTTGAGTGAAATTTGGTAAACATAATATGTAAGTAGGATGACTAGTACAGTCAGCAAAAAAAGCCTGTACAACTTTTACTTTGTAAAAATATCTTAACCCACCCTGTAGAATTTAATCTTAAAATTTCCCCGAAATAAGTAATACAAGAAACTCTTAGCCGTCGCTTTTCACGTGTTGAGGATGTCGAAATGGGCGTATCATCCTGAATATTGAGAAGTTCCCAAGGAAAAGTTGGCCCATCATTTTATGTTATGTAAAAAGGATGGCTATTTTTAACCTCCGTAAGATATTGTTACGAGGAGCTACGAGTTTTATAACGGTTGCATTTCTTTTAGAAATAAAAGAGCCGTTTTGTGTTGTTATTATACTAGAGTTTACCTGCGGCTTCGGACGTGCACCTTTTCCATTAGTTCCGGCAAATTACATAGTGTAAGTGTAATGTCTTAAACTTTCGTGATGACACACACACACGCACGCACGCACGCACGCACGCACGCACGCACGCACGCACGCACGCACGCACACACACACACACACACACACACACACACACACATTTGTGATCAAGACTTGACACCCCACACTTCAGTCTACTCGTGACCACGGCCACTGTAATGTTGCCGAAAGTCGAGGTAAATATTACTCGTGTGTGTTAGCGTGATAAGTCTTGTGCGTGGTATTTTGACTATAAATTACATAGTGGTTTTATCGACGTTGTATTAAAAACAACCGTGCTAAATTTCATGACTCTAAACCCTTCTGTTGCAATTTCAACATTTTATCCCTATCCCGTGGGATCAGGAATATAAAAATAAACTCAACAAAATATAAGTCAGAAAATAAGTGGCTATTGAGATTTCCAATCTTCGAAACGAAAGGAAAATTTAATATTGCTGTTTCTGTTTATTTTGTTCAAACAAAATACCTACCAGACGGCACCACAGATATGTGTCACATAAAATATCAGGAACTTAACAGAGAGTACTTAAACAGGCTCAGAAAGTATCAAGTCTAGGCAACAGAGCCATCGTATTTCGTAAAAGTATCGAAATTCCTTGTCCATGCATTCTACTACGAATTTCGATGTCTTAACTTCAGTGTCATTCGTTCTATTCACGTTAATGGTATTTACAGCAGAGTGAGAGGGATAGCACGAGACGAACTTGGAATTTCAGTAGCCCCGCATTATTTGTGCTGCAAATCGTAGCTGCTACTCGATCGAACACAAAACGCAGTGCTACGCCGAGCTCGTAGCTGTGCTAGCGTTGTAAAATCCTGCGCCGTAGCATTCGTAGCACTATGTCGTAGAGGTTGCGACTTGTGTCACACGTAAGAAGCCTTTCCTATCTGTTGTCAATAACACCTGATGCCGTATTGTTTAACGCACTGACGTTGCGATCACATTCGCCATCTCTTTCTACCCTCGTCTTATGCCGTGTAACAAAAAGTAGTGAAAACGTTTGTGATTCCATGTGCGTAGGCCTCTGCTCTAGAAAAATTTTGAATGGATCATTATCAACTTTTGCCGGCATTTATAAAATCGCATAGTGTACTTGATCAAGTGACGCATCAATGTTTTTATTAAACGTTAAAAATGAGCAATTAGTATTTTTTTTTGTTTTCATTGTTTTTTTTGGGTGCTATTTTTGGGATAAAAATATTATTTCTGGTTGCAGAAATCTATTTAGTCGTAAACGGGAGATTTAACATATGGTTTGACATTGGCCGTGATGATGACTTAATATTGCATACTTTGTATAGGTAATCATTCACGATGACGCGTGCCGTGGTTCTTATTACAATGTTATTAATGCCTAATTTTGACAAAATCACGCGTCTTCGTGGATGGCACTAGATATAACCTATAAAGTCTAATAGTTGTTTTATCGCCCACGCAGCATCTCGTTCAAACTCGGTTCAAGTAACGTTTACTGCACTGCGTTTGCTACGTTCACAATGCCCGACAGTGCTGAACACGGGATTAAAATTAACTAAAATATTTTGTTCATAAATGTTAGTTCAAACATCAGGCGTTCTCAAAGGAACTGCCGCTCTTAATACATTTATACCTAGTCTTTATTTTTGTACTGTATGTAATTGTCGTGAAAAGAAAAGACAGATGCAGACATCAATGCCGCAACGTTATGCTGAGTATTGTCATTTTATTATTTTAGTGTTTTCTCTCTCTCTCGCTCTCTACGTTCTCTAACTAAGTTAAAAAAGGAGGACATTTAATGTTTGTCTGTATGTTTTTGTGAATGTCGAACTATCCGTAAATTCGTGGAATTTGTGGACTGATTAAATTTTTCTTTGTTGGATTGGAACAGTCTGTCTTGTAAGCCATCCCGTGTCCTTCTTACTACTCGTGCTTTCTTTTCGATTTCACTAGCATTTAGCGTATCCGAAAGTGACCTGAGGCCGTATTGTCTTAAGTTTCTGACGCTCGCGATCGCAATCAAGTGTCATTTTTTTGCGAAATCTGTCATTTGATTGCGATTGCGAGCGTCTGAAACGTTTATCAAGTGCATGCCGCTTTGGAGCATCATTGTTATTCCATTGTCGCTTCTGTTTCTTTTATTTACTTTGTCCGCGAATGGCCGCGTCTACGCATCACTATGCGCCCCTCGTCCGATGTACGAGCGGGAGTGACAAATTCGGCTTTTCTAATAAAAAAATAACGTACCTATTGCTCCAGTAGACTTTTTCAAAATAATGTTACAGGATCGTGATTAATCTCTATTTTGAGTTTTGGAATCTCTCAATCGAGAAGACCTTGCTGAAGATTTACAGATTTAAATATATAAAGTTTATGTCCTATGTTCTTTACGCGGTTTAAAACTATCTTCATACTTATTTCATCAACGATTATTTCATAAGCGTTAATGGGTAACAGACAAAAAGACGGACCGACACACAGAAAGACAGACGAAAGTTAGTTGACTAATTGATCTGAAATTTGGTACATAACTTTAGTTTTTATGGAAATACATTATTATCCCACTATATAATATTATAAATGCGAAAATTTGTAAGTCTGTTTGTTTATTTGTTTGTTACTTCATCACGTCTAAACCGCTGAACCAATTTAGATGAAATTCGGTATACAGATAGTTTGCGTCCCGGGAAAGGACATAGGATAGTTTTAATCCTGTTAAATTGCATAGTTTCCACGGGATAGTGAAAACTGGACGGACTCGCGTGTAACGGCTAGTTTATTATAAATCTAACATGGCCGCCATCCTATTTTATACTTACTTAGTATCTGCATTGATAGTGTTTCTTTACAATGAAACCGTTTGATTTATTTTGCTGTTCCCGATTTTTTATTTAGGTCTAAACAATTCCTTAATTTGTAACAAATGATTCAAGACGCGTTACAGTTGTCGACAGTAGATAAAAAGAAAGGCAACATTAACGTAGCACTGATTAAATTGGTGTCCAGCTGTCTCTTTAAAAGCAGCACTCAGCTACTCGGCATGGTATTAATTGCAACCTTCATTTTCCTGTAAGACGATTTTCATCAAATCTATAGAAAGAAGTAAATTACAAAATAACTTTTGGTATTGTTTTTGTGGTTGTTTTTTTTTTAGGGTTCCGTAGTCAACTAGGAACCCTTATAGTTTCGCCATGTCTGTCCGTCTGTCCGCGGCTAAGCTCAGAGACCGTCAGTACTAGAAAGCTGTAAGCTAGAAAGTGGGGGTGTTTTTTTTTTCTCGACTAACCCTATAGTGTGGAGTATCGTTGGATACGTCTTTTAAAACCATTGGCAGGTTGCGTGATTGCTAAGACGAATTTTCTATTCAGTGATCTGTTTGCGAAATATTCAACTTTAAATTGCAAAATTTCGTTTAAATCGACCTTCTCCCCCCCCCTCTAAAATCTATTGTTGGGTGGAAAAATTTGAAAAATATGTATATCAAATTTACAAGGAAAATGGAATCTTCCAAGTTTAGGTGATCTTTTAAATATAGATTAAATAAAATAAAATAATAAGAAGACAAAGAAAACTTACCTAAGATACCTTAACTAAATATATCTATATGTTACTATAAAAATAAAAATTATAAAAAGAACACCCCGTCCAAAAGATCTGCCTTGTGGCAGAGTTCCCATGATGCTGGCCGCATTACCCCTTTGGACCGCAAGTGCGATCCGCTGGGATAAATACGTACCAGCTCTTGGGTCCCCAGTCCCCAGAGGTGTCGATCAACAAGGTAAATTATATTATATCCTTATTATAAAATTATATCCTTAGTAAAAATACTACCTTGATGATTGCAACACACCATATGATCGTCATCATGTCAGACAGGACGTCTACTGTTGGACATAGGCCTCCATTTGCTTCAGTTGGAAGCAACCTGCATCCACCGTGAACCTGCGGCTTTATCCAGGCCATCCATCCATCTCGTTGGTGGACTTCCTACGTTGTGCTTGACGATCCGTGGTCTAAATTCGAGAAGTTTTCAGCCTCAACGTTCTTCTGTTTACACACCATATATCACTAGCAAAATGGTTGACGACAAGGACCGCTGTATGCTTCTTTTGAAGGTCCTCGAGTTGTTTCCCCTGAAACAAAAACCCAACACTCCAAAAACTAAAGTGAAAATACTTTCTCTTGCATAATGTAAGACGCGTATCTATTGAAGTGTACACACATATATAGCTGAACTCTCTAGTTCCGAACAAGTGGACAAATCTAAGCACATCACTATGCACCCCTCGTGTGTACGAGGACGTGCGAGTGAGACGGTTGACAGTTGCGTTTCAATAAAACTTTGTCACGAGCTTGTGCCACTTTCTACCAAGTTAAATATTCTAGTTCAGAAAGAAACTGTCGTTAAATGTAAAATAAATCGGAACCAATGATGTTTACAAACAAACAATTCTAATTAAATCAATCAATTCTAATTCTTAAGCGATAAGGCCGCCTGTTGTTTACCCTTGTAATTTTCTCTGTGTACCTGTTTTCTGTATCGCTTACTATTTCTGGTGTAGGTACAATAAAGAGTTATTGTATTGTATTGTATTAAATTTGTAATATTTTAGAGAATTACTTAGGTTAATTTAGATAGATAAATAGAAACGTTAATTCTCATAACAAAATAACATGGCTCTATACACGTTTTTGATAAAAACAAAGGAACGTTTGTTAAGAAGGAAAAACATGTTAACAATCATACAGGGGAGGGGAGGGGGGAGTAATCATACAGGGAACAAAAAGTCAAAAAGCAAAGCTGATTGAACACTGTAAAGATCATCGCAATTTTTGATTCAAAGTGGAGGGACGCCTCTGATGCGGTACACTTTGAACATCGATCAATATATAAAATATATGTTAAGCGTGAAGACACCTTGTATTGCTATTACCTATTTTAATTTACCATTTTTATTATTAACGAAACGATACAAACTAAAATAAATCTAACATAGATGAAAAACCTTTTCCCAGCCACCACTTTAAAAGTTCTGTTATTTAACATTGGGGTCGACAGCGGAACCCTACTTCCCCACGGTTAGGAAAGGCTGACGCAGCCCCGACGTTTTTATATAGATTTCCACAACAATAGATTAAAAATGTTGGCAACATCTGACTTTGAAGCGTCTTTTGAACGCGCAAAGAAATGCCCTTGTACTTATTTACGAGTATTTTTATAGGCTGTCACAAAATCAATGCAGAAACTTGGTGTTGAGTAAGCGTGTCTAAAACTTTATAGACTTTTGTTGTGATTATGAGAAAGCACTCTATAGAAAGTTTTAAACTATTTGTTTTTTTTTTTAAAATAATATAACTTGAAATTAGCGCTAGCTTTTGTAATTGTCTGAAGCCAAGAAAGCATGTTGCTACATCAAAATATTACAAAAAAAAATTTGCAATTATTAAAATAGATTTCAACAAGAAGATTTCTATTTTTGTCATTTTTGGCACCGTGGTAAATAATAGTGTCTGTTGATTTCATAACATGTGAAACGTGTAAATATAACTCGTGTGTGTTAGCGTGATAAGTCCTGTGCGTGGTATTTTGACTATGAGTGAAAATCACGAAAGTTTAAGACATTATATGCGAAACGTTGCTCTAATATGTATAGCAAAAAAACACGTCGTTTATTTTTTCACTTTTTTGTCATGAAAAAAAAACTGCCTAACTTTACTGATCAGCTACAGCTACTAAAAATCGCGCATGGATTTTCTAAAATATTGTGTTAGTAGGCAACAGCAATTTATTAAAATGTTGGCAACATCTGATTTTGGAGCATCGTTAGGAGGGTAAAAGAAATAACCTTGTATTTTTGTATACATTTATGCATTCCTCTTGCCAAACCCGACAAAATCCTTATAAAAGGCATTATCGAAGTGTGAAAGTAAAGGTTCTCATTTCCTTATCCTTGAAAGTATGAATTTTCCGCTCTAAAATAAAACGTAATTTGTATGTGAAGCAATGTTATATTTCTTGGTTTATATTTTATTGGTTGGATTTAGGTTCTGTGCCGCTGATTAACTGTGTTAACAGGTTACAATACAATCCATACTAATATTATAAATGCGAAAATGTGTGTGTTTGTATGTTTGTCCGTTTTTCACCTCGAAACGGAGCGACGGATTGACGTGATTTTTGGCATAGAGATAGTTTATGGGCCAGAGAATGATATAGGCTACTTTTTATCCCGGAAAAATGCACAGTTCCCGAGGGAACAGCGCGCGATGACCGAAATCCACGCGGGCGAAGGCGCGGGCAATAGCTAGTACAATACAATAACTCTTTTTTGAACACCAACACATAGTAAGTAGTGCAGAAAACACATCTACACAGATATTTTCAGGATCGCCATGTATAGATGGATTTAAGTAGTGCGAGTCGAACTCGCGCACCGAGGGTTCCGTACAATTTTTATTTATTTTTATATTTGAGTTCATTGAATTGTTTTATCATTCTGTTATTTTAAAAGTTACAGGGGGGCACACATTTTACCACTTTGGAAGTGTCTCTCGCGCAAACTATTCAGTTTAGAAAAAATATATATTAGAAACCTCAATATCATTTTTGAAGACGTATCCATAAATATACACGTATGGGTTTGACGAAAAAAATTTTTGAGTTTCAGTTCTAAGTATGGGGAACCCTTTTCTATGAAACTTAATGCGGTTATATATCTTACTTCTACTCTCTCTAGCTTCGAAATGGCATAAAAATTCGTCCCACGAACGCCAGTTTTCCAAGTAACTTATCTCCCTTTGTAGTGCATCCGTATGATACGTGCCTGCACCGATGTACCATCCGACACCTGAAACGAAATAAGCGGGCAGCTACTATTGGTTGTTTTGTTATTGCTAACTGGGAACTCTTTCGTTTTGTTTTGTAAAGCCAACTCTGTCAGTCTCTGTTTGACGTTTGGTCTAATTGAGGTAGCTTGTACAGTACTACGGATGTAGTAATTTCGAGGGTTACGTGGTCAAAACCTATAATTCGAAATAATTGACTGTTAAAAAAAGAATACTATGTAGAAGTTTAAATTTGAAGTTTTCATTAATATTGGGTTTGACCAGGGAACCCTCGATTAGATTTCGATCGTATTTTTAAGGAACGCCGACGCCGACGTTTGAATATTGTCCCCAGGTGGGCGCCCTAGATACCGGCTGATGGATAATAACAGAAGATGGGCAACAGCGTCTTCTAGACAACCCTACATCCTATACTGTGCTCGGCAACCTGCTTGCCAAGCGAGGGGAGGTCTCCCTCATGCAAGATGATGAATGCATCTTTGGTCGTTGTTTAAAAAAGAAACTATTTCATCATCAGCCGGAAGACGTCCACTGCTGGACAAAGGCCTCCCCCTTAGAACGCCACAATGAACGACAACTCGCCACTTGCATCCACCGGTTTCCCGCTACTCTCACGATGTCGTCAGTCCACCTGGTGGGAGGCCTGCCAACGCTTCGTCTTCCGGTTCGTGGTCGCCACTCAAGGACTTTTCTCCCCCAACGGTTATCCTGTTCTTCGAGCGATGTGGCCTGCCCATTGCCACTTCAATTTGCATATTTTTCCAGCTATGTCAGTGACTTTAGTTCTTCGACGAATTTCCGTATTCCGGATTCTATCGCGCAAAGAAACTCCAAGCATAGCTCTCTCCATAGCTCGTTGCGTGACTCTGAGCCTCTCTAAGAGGCCAACAGTCAAGGACCACGTCTCAGCGCCATAAGTCATCACTGGCAACACACACCGGTCGAAGACTGTAGTCTTCAGGCACTGCGGAATATTGGACGAGAAGACATCACGAAGTTTCCCGAACGCTGCCCATCCGAGTTGGATTCTTCGGGCGACCTCCTTTGTCGAAGTTGGACCTACCCAACTGGACAACTTGTCCAAGGTAAACATAGTGGTCAACAACTTCGAGTGCATCGTTCCCAACGATTTAAACATTGTTATTATTAGAATAAAATCGCGAAAAAAGGCCCTCAGCCAGGTTCTGGTGAGCTGTAATCAGGGTTTCCTACGAGCCAATAATGTTGCTCGCTCGGACAGCAAGCAATATTGTCTTAGGACCGGAAGTAAGCAATATTAAAAGAAAGACGGGGTTTTTTGTAGCGTATTATAGGCAATTTGAAAGCGCTTTCGTCTATGGTTCTAAGTTAATCCTTTACATTCCTAGCGATATTAAAATCTCGCATGTTTGTCCGGTCCTTATGGATACCGGTATAGAAAGGTCTAACTACTGAAAGTATTTTTATATTAAATCCATAACTACTTTTATCGCACTTTCAGAATTAAGAATAGGTAATGTAATGTAATGTTAGGTAATTAAGGGTACCTACCGGCTCCGTTTTGCTAAGGATTTCGTTTTGTGTACGGAATTTTCTAACTATCTACTCTTAAACTACTTATTCTCAAGCAATCTTAGTCGCTGTAATTTTCCTTGTAAATATGATATACTTACTACTATCCTGAATTTTTTCAAATGTTTCCACCCAACAGTTTAGATTTTAGAGGGGGGACGGGGACGCTCGATTTCAATGAAAATTTATACTTGATGCATTTGATTTGCAAATTAAAATATCACTAAATCGAAAACTCGTCCTAACAACCCCAGAATGGTTTTAAAAGACCTATCTAACGACACCCCACACTATAAGGTTAGTCGCAAAACAAAAAACACCCAACAAAAACACCCCCCACTTTCCGTCTATGGTAGGTAGGGGTAGGTACCATAAAAAAATACCACTTTGTCGGCGTGACTGATACTTATGTATATTCATGCCAAATTATAGCTTTCTAGTACTAACGGTCTCTGAGCTTATCCGCGGACAGACAGACAGACATAGCGAAACTATAAGGGTTCCTAGTTGACTACGGAACCCTAAAAAGAAACTTCAATCTTCACATCAATATTTTTGAGCAGCCTCAACCAATACCTGTTCATTCCAGCTAGCTACATATACCTTGACAAATTCATATGTGACACTTGGTAGAACCTTTTCGCAGGGAGCCTCTGCTACCTTTATCAAGATATTTTTTCATAAGTGCGTAAATAGTTATACCAAGTGTCACATACGAACTTGTCCAGGTTATTATAGTATACCTATAATATTGTTCACCTATGATGAGTTCTGTGACGTTACGAGTTTGATAGTTTTAGAGATGTACTATTTATCGAGTGAACTATCGATTTTTCTAAAGAGTTATTAGTGCCTATTTTTGGAGAAGTTCCATTATATTAAAAAAAAAACAGTTTTGTTTTCTTGTTCTCGCTCGAAATAATCCCTCAAAAGAATTACAAACTCCCGACTCTGGGAGTTCAAAACAGTCTTTTTAGACCGTTTTGGGCATTTTGCCAAAAAATAACAACAAACTTAACGAGAAACAGTAACAAAAGTCAACAACAATAATAACAGAAATGAACAATAACAAAATATAATGCAAAGAAAACGCAACGGAAACAACTCGTATACAAGGCAGACGTACTCGTACTGGACAGTGATACTGACATGCACTTGGCCACAAGATGACTGCGGCCGTGTTCCAAATAGCCGCGTTTACAAAATCTTGCAAGTTCTGTTTAAAAATTTAAAATATCTTAGTGTTCCCTGTTATCGAATAATGAACCGCGGCTATTGCCGATAATGTTGTGTCACGTCACTACTCTGTTCCGTTTTACACATTGCGTCATTTAACAATAATAATATTTTTCTATCGTATTCGATGGAGTCTATTTAATGGACACTGATATTGCTATATATTTTTAAAAAGTACAGTTTTACATTTTTTTTATTATTTTACTTCAAAATAGAAATTATTTTAAAAAAATATTTTGCGAACATAGTATGCGTAATGCGGAAAATTTTCAAGTGCCACAGAACACACATTTACATTTTAAATTTTAAGCCATTGCAATAATACAATATCTACGTTCCGTTTTCCGTAAATTTGAAGTTTGCCTTAACTAGCCAGTTGAAAGTTGGTTATCAGCGCTGGAAGCACCTGTCCCCAACTTCAGCTGCCCTGATTCAATTTATTGGATCGGACTTGTAGTGACAGCCAACTTTGTTTTGTTAATAACTTTATTAAATGACTATTTTTGAGCGCGATTTTGTGAAACAGCCAAGCATACCGCTTTTATTTAATGTGGATTTTCGCTATCCCTCGGAAACTGCAATTTTCCGGGATAAAAACTTTCCTACGTCCTTCCCAGGATCTTAAACTATTTCCATGTACCAAAATTTATTCTTAATCAATTCACAGACAGAGTTATTATCACATTTATAATATAAGTAAGCATGTACGAGTACGAGTATGTAAAAAAAATACAGCAAAAAAAAAAGCAAAATTGCATGTCGAATTTTACACACTGCCAGCAAAAAGCCTGCATAGTAAAATTACATCTTTTAAAGAAAATTTATTAGGTATGAATAACGGCTACACTATATTTGATAAATAAAACTGCATTTACATTGATACGACCATACGCAGTCTTTAATAATGCGTTAAGATTAAAATTGGTGGTGCAATTAAGTTAATTTATTTTGGCGCAGATACGCGACATGGGCGGTAATTAAAGTGGCCGGAACACACCGGTTTATGGCAACACCGTCCGATAAATTAGCGCCAACGGCCGCGCTGCAACGTCGTTTGTATTGTGGGTGGCAACACTGATCTGATGGCAAATTAACACACGATTTCAATTAGAACTAGTTTTTAAGTTACTTAGCGAAGTATTCCTGTATGCCTGTAATTATTGAAATAGAAAAGCTGCTGCATCTATTTTTTTTATTGTATTTTTAATTTTACTACTTGAAGGGTCCACGGAAAGAACATGTCTAGTCACCTTTTTTTAAATTGTGTTTTTAATCTCAAAATGTAGAGCTCACAAAGTACTATGACTGACCACTGAATTAAAACAATTTAAAATCTATTTTATTATCTTTTAAATAAATGGTAACCATAGTAATTGTTTGTGATGACTAACTTTCAAACCGCTATAACTCAAAAAGTTGCTTAGGTGACTAGACACGATCTTTCCGTGGACCGTTCACTTATAGTTACACAGTGCGTTAGTTTAAAGCTGTAATACTGAGTAATGATTTTGAAAAAAAAAGTATGCGTAAAATAAATAAGAACAGCCGACACTTGAGAGTGGGAGCAGAATAAAGAAGTTGGTTTTAAATCGTTACTAATCTCCGGTTTTAGATTTTTTAATACGTCATAAAGTACTAAATTCAACATTTTACGGTAAATCCAGGAGTATAGAAGCCTCTGTAGCTTACACAAGTGGGTACTTCAGCTCAAGTGGCTTTGGCGTTCTGTCAGATTTGTCTGAAACATGATAATATGCGCCACAATCATATCAGCCGGGCTTGGAACATTAAATCAACCGGAGGCGTCCTGAACGCATCACTAGAACATACGCAAAATAATTCCGTCTATCCCACTAGTCCCATTGAGTTGTCCCATTATGAGGCAACTGAGACGATTACGTCCCTGTAGTCCCATGGGACAACTGGCACTAATAATTTTATCCCAAAAGTCCTATTACCATTATCACACCGTGTAGTTCAAAAAGTTCGACTGTCTACCAGCTAGCGAAAGTCTATTGCGACATTTTTTACTTTTTTCCATCAAGTGGACGCAGGCTACGAGATTGTCGTACACCAATTTGAGCTCGATGCTTGCTAACAATCACTTACATCTGTGACTGCTAGTGTACACGTTTAAGAGCGTCCATAAAATATAAGTCTCTAGACAAATCTTTTCCAATCTCACGAGGAGAACAAGCGAGGTCTTTGCAAATATCACGCCATCATCATCATCATCCCAGCCTATATGCGTCCCACTGCTGGGCACAGGCCTCCTCTCAGATCAAGAGGGCTTGGGCCATAGTTCCCACGCGGGCCCAGTGCGGATTGGGAACTTCGCACGCACCATTGAATCGCTTCGCAGGTTTGTGCAGGTTTCCTCACGATGTTTTCCCTCACCGCAAATATCACGTAATATTTAGGTATTTTCCTTCTTGGGTGGGTGTTGAGCAAATCTCGACATTTCACCAGATAGAAAATCGCCTTACATAATTACCAGTCGTTTCTTGCTGACGATGGTCACATTTTCATTGTTTTCTATTCTCTTTATTTAACAGAAACTATGGGATTGTTAGACGCCCGTTTGAATACTCCGGCAGTTTCAGTGCTCTAAGTGTGCAAATCGAAATTAGATCAGCCATAGCTCCCGGCGGTGTGTCGAGCGCCGATGTTGTTTTTAATTAAGCGTTCAAATCGCATACAAACAAGCAGTCAACAAATGATATGTTATCTTACAACAATGAATTGTTGTTACAAATAACAAACTTCCTCTGAACTCTCGGAAATTGGAAGATCAATTTTCAGCCGGAGCAAAAATAACTTCAGTTGAGAAATAATAATCATAATATTTCTTATTTGATTGCCGGTTGATGAATAAATAAAACAATGTAAAAGTTTATAGTAAAACCGGTCAAGTGCGAGCCGGACTCACCCACCGAGGGTTGCGTACAAATTTGTACTTAAGTATTTAAAAATAATGCTATTAGCGGCCAAAAATGAAGGAATGCAAAAAATTCAGTGTTAGCAGAGCCTTGCTACTTAGTAAAATATACGCAGTGTGAGGTCATTTTAGATTGGTTAGTTTAAACCTTTTGGGATTATATTAAGTTAGTTTTAGTTCTATTTTTATTTATTTTTGTTAATTATTGTATATAATATTTGTTTGTTTATAAATAAAAGCTCTATCTAAAAACCTTCTTAATTCTTGTTATTTTTTGCTGTAGCGCCAAATACCTTACACAGGTACACATTCCACTTTACTATAACTAATAAATGCGAAAGGTTGTAACTGTTTGTTTATTTGTTTGTTACCTCTTCAAGTCTGACGACCGACAATCACGACCGGATGGCTAAGTGGTTAAAGAACCTGACTACGAAGCTTGAGGTCTCGGGTTCGATTCCCGGCCGGGGCAGATATTTGTATGAATAATACGAATGTTTGCTCTCGGGTCTTGGATGTTTAATATATATATGTTTATCCGTTGCCTAGTATCCATAGTGAAAGTTTTGCTTAGTTTGCTTCGGCCACTTTTGAAACCAAAGGTTCGAAACCAGTTTAGAAAACCGTTTTTTTTTTCGTTTTCGGAAACCTGGTTTTCTAAACTGGTTTCCCATAAAGAATATAGAACCTTATTTTGAAACTCATTCACGAATTTCAATATGTAAGTATACAATCATAATGTTTTCTCAATCGCGTTTTTTCCCAATTTTAATCAACACAAACATAGGTCTGAGAGTGACTGAAATATAATAATGTGATATATTTTTAGAATTGGCTTAGTAAGCCCTTTCATTAGATACCACACACACGATAGGCTTCAGAACACATTTTTCCCCATATAAAAAAAAGATGACGTCATAACTCCTCTTTTTTTGTTTTTTTTTTCGTTCAAATTGATTCGTATCGCCTAAAGATCAATCGTTCCGATTTTCATGCTTTTAAAACTATTTGCAGCTTTTTACTGAATTTCGGGGTGTACCGCTAACACTATGTAGTGAGAAATGTTTTGCCATCGCGTTTTGTCGGAAAACTTACTGAAGTTTACTGAAGCTGATTGAGATAGCCCGATAAATACATCCAACAAAATACGATGGAAATAGTAGATTGATAACCAAGGGTGGAAAGTGATTCATTTCACTCGAGATATTTCTGGCGTTCGAACGAAGTGAGAGTGTTCGAGGGAAAATGGGTAATTTCACCCGAGTTAGACACTCTACTTTTCATTTCGACTGTGAGGAAAGTAAAATACTACAAAAAAATGAGAATATTAATAAATTGAATTTACTTGTATCCAACCTCCAACGGTACCTTTTCGACTGGCCACTTGCCACGGCCGACTATAAATAAAAATCGAGTTGGTCACGACCAAGGAGCTTATATACGAGTACAAAACTGGAGGTTGAACGCCGAACGAAGAAGTTTGACCTTTGTTACTTATTTATATACCTATTCCATCTCTTTCTTTCACATTTCACGAATGATTTCCATTTATTTCTTAACCTAACTAAAGAAAGAGATGGAATATGTTCGTGACGTAATAAAGATCAAATTTCTTGTTCAAACGGATGTTCAGCGTTCAACCTCCAGTGTTGTATATAAGCTCCTTGGTCACGACGTGTATCTAGACGGCCATTCCGAAACGTGGAAAAAAACAGTGTTTTTGGCGTAACTCAATTATCTTCGACTCCGTGGCTACTCAAAAAATTAAAAAAAAATTACTTTCCACCCTAGAGATGAAAACGCAATTTTCCACCCGGTTATCTACCCATGAAAATTAAACTTTCCGAACAGGAGAGATGAAAAACATTATGTTTATTCACTAGGTCTCTACACATACGCTTATCACTACTTAACTGAAAGGTATAACCCATTTCATAAACAATTACATAAATGTCACTCAACATATTGTTATCATCGTTTTATCTACAAACTTGTTGTTATTGATCAATTGTTTGTTTTCTGCACGTATTGGAGTGCTTATTGTTTTGATAAATAATGAAATGAAGACGTAATGTAACCACTAAGTTGGCTTGAATGGAGCAGTCATCGCCCGAAAGCCGATGGGGCAACTCGCGTCGCATTACTCTTAGATTCTCGCGTTCAAAACGATCGCTCGAACAACCCTGATTTATTGTTTCAATAAATTTCGTTTCGTTCGAAAACTTTATGTGAAATGTTACTAATGCTGAATTGTGCGGTCATGTGATTAAAGCTTAGAAGGAGCTTTTCCGGCAACTTTTTGAAAGAGTTGTAAACTTTCATGTAAAGTGGTTTTGTTGGAAAGTGTTTATGTATAATGGTATGTACTTACCAAAAATACCTGTTTTTTATTATATTTACTACTTAAATCGTAAATAGCGACTATTTTGCCACGTGAATTTAAGGAAAAACTTATTAAATTATGAATTGAAGCAAGTCGAAAGTTAGAAAAACTTTAATGAAACATTTTTTTTATTCGACTGGATGGCAATGTTCTAATTTGGGTTAGAACTTCGATAGCTAATATTAAAATAATACACAGAACCGTTAGCCTGACAGTACACATGGAAATAACGTAAATAACACCACAAAGTTGTTTAACAGCTAAAATCAAAATAGATGTATCGTAATGAAATTACTACTGAACTATACCAATTAACTGTGCTGTTTTAGTACATAGTTGTAATAAAACTGAGAAAATAGTGACAACAGAAAATTTTATCAAAGCCGCACTAGTTTCGTTAAAATTTCCTAAATCATTCTTAAATTTCGTCGCAAATTTATAACGGTACACTTTGATTTTCAACCTTAATTTTAAAAAACTTAGTCGAATTAATGTAAGGTAATTGCTACAATTCCACTTAATATTGTAAATGCGAAAGTTTATAAGTCTGTTTGTTCGTTTCTTACCTTTTAACGTCTAAATCGATTTAGATGAAATTCAGTATACAATACAGATTTTTTGAGTCCCGGGAAGGACATACGATAGTTGTTATCCCGGAAAAATGCATAGTTCCCGCGGGATAGCGATAAACGAATTCTACGCGGACGGAGTCGCAGGCAACAGCTAGTTTTATTCATAAATTAACACTGAACGGGACCACAACACCAAATAATTTACGCCTTACCACAAAAAACTTACACACGCTTTTGACATGCCTAAATTAACAGTTCTCTACTGTGTTAAACACACTCGTATACATCGCAAGATGTTTTTTTTTGGTAACATGATTTACGTGTTATCTTAATGTAATTTAAACTTTTCTTTCGATAAATCTCCAATTTTCGAAGTTGATATGATTGCTAGCGATCTTGTTTTAAACATGTTGTGCTTAAATGTCTTAACTCAACGAACCAGGAAAAAACACAAGCTTGGGGAATATCAAAGACAAGTTATGTAGCGCAATTGAGGAGCAGTGACCGTAACAAAAGTGATTGTGGTAACAAATGAGAAACATTTTATTGCGCGGTGAAACTGCCCTAAAATATTAAATAACCAGAGACACTTCGAAGCTTAAGTTTTATCTACTTAAACCGCTTTTAATTAAATTATTTTTAGTTTTGATTAACTCAATTACCATTTTAAAAGTACCAATATTAGTTAATGTCAGCAATTGTAAAGTAATTATTCAAACGCAATCTTGCTCATTCCACTTAATCTTAGTAGTAGAATGAGCAAGTTTGCGTAGTTACGTAGTTGTATGAATCATGATCTTCATCCCGTAACAAATATAATAATCTTTTGTCTCCATTTTTGTCTACCGGATTTTGAAAAAAATGAATACTTAATTTTGTATGATTTTTTTTTAACATTGTCTGAAAAAACACTTATTTCGTATCTCTATTAACGTGAAAGATCTAACATATATGAAATCTACATACATATTCTGGTTCGTCTTTGACGTCTCTAAAAACGTGTCGAGGGTTTTCATTTGAAACTAATTAACACAAAAGTTATGGCCAGAAAACCAGTTTGATGCCGAATATCTCGAAGACAATGAACTTTGAAGTAAATATGGGATACTACGAGTATATTTCTAAAAGCCGTTGTTGTTAATATAATAAGCTACAAAAAACATTAGAGAACTAAGGAGTTCAGATCGAAGGTCATTGGGGCATGGGTTCCCCTTAATAATCGTGAATCATTGAAAGCTACATAATTGCTATCAAATAATGTGTTACATAATGACGAAAACGCTCTATTTACCTTGATGCTTCGTTTCAGGATGTGATATAAGAGACGTTTTCACGACAGTTAACGTGCGATAAAGAACGTAAATATCAAGTTGACAGTGTAATGCTTCGATAGGGCTTATTTGCTTCGTGTCTTCCTGGCTTTTATGCAGAAATTTTTACATACTTATTATTGTTACGTTTTATTGAGACAAAGAGCGACATTTCCGGCTAACCGAAATATTTATTTCACTTTTATTTACCTACATTCATTTATATTCAAACTTGACTATCATGTTTAACTAGTCAATACAATGTTTCAAATATTTTTCACGCTTCCATTTTGTTGTATTATTATATTAAGGGGCCGTTTCACCATCCATTGATTAATTTTATTTAATGGATAAATGTGATGCCGTCACCGTCTATTCGAACAAAACAAACAGAGACGGCATAACATTTATCCGTCAAATAAAATTAATCATGGAATGGTGAAACGAGTTTTATTTGTAGCATTCGGACATGGCGGATGTAGACAATATCTAATTTTGCTATTTTGCTAATTCTATATTGCTCTCGTGTCTGACCTTTTTTAATGCGCAAGTTGTCTCCACGTAGTTTCTGGAATTTTACTATCAAGTTGCAAAAACTACAATCGCCGTACAACGTCCCTCACAAAGAGAGTTTACTTTGACACTGGCAAAATTGACCTATTAATTAGGACAGAAAAGCCATATTTTAAAAGAGAAGAAGAAGAAGAATGGTGAAACAGGGGGTTAAACTTACAACAGATCTGTGCGTGCAGACATTCCACATTGTATCATTTTAGCGAACATATCAAACCCAGTTTTGCTATCGGCTCTTTTTAGGGTTTCTTACCTCACAGTGTATAAGGTAAGTAAGCGTGCCTTACACTTGTTCGTTATTCTAACTTACCCACTTAAAGTATAAAAATTATACTTGAGTATTACTTGAAACCGAGCTCGACCGAACTTGAGCCGTGGTGGCCTAGTGGTTTGACCTATCGCCTCTCAAGCAGAGGGTCGTGTTTCGCACCTCTGAGTTTTTCGAAATTCATGTGCGGAATTACATTTGAAATTTACCACGAGCTTTTAACATCGTGAGGAAACCTGCACAAAAAGCGATTCAATGGTGCGTGCGAAGTTCCCTATCCGCAGAACTATATCTGAGAGGACAGTAGTGGGACGTATATAGGCTGGGATGATGATTACTTGAAAACCAAGAACGTAATTGCTCAGTATTTTTTTAAAATATTTTTTATAAATCGACATACACGCGCTATCCTGACAATCAGTATGGCGGGTGTACCTCCACATTGTAATAACTTTATGTACGGAGCGGTACTATTATTTTTGAGTAGGTACAATTTTTAGTACAACAGTACTTTTTTATATTTATTTGTAAAGCTACACCCGCCTTTATGACTCACACTCTGCTACGCAACGGAGATGCAATACTCTAATAAGATGCAAATGTAGATTCATCCTTACATGCAATTAAAAAAAAATCCAGCCGTTCAGCGCGTCATTCATTTGTTATGACTTTATTTATTTAATTAAAGCTGTAATCATAGACGCAAACTCTTGTCCCAAAGCCTACCCTAGCCTACTTTATAGCGCTGTTTTGTTTATACGAGCAGCGTTTATGAGCCGTGCACGCCGTAAACTCGTGATCACACGTCTCTGTTAGCCGCCATGTTGTATGTGATTTATCCGGCTCGAAGGACCAAAATTAAGGGATCTTGCAACTTTAATGCCGTTGCTTAAGCTATGCCGTTTTCCTTAAGAATTGTTCCGTCATTCGTCAGTTGGACCCTTCTGCGGGGAATGGACGGGTTTGTAGGCTGTTTCACCGGGTTGCTTATAAATTTAAGATGCGATCCTTCATAAATTGTAGTTATTCGTAATTTAGTCAAAAATAATATGGAAAATAAAAAAGAATAAAATGCCCTGAAGTCCTATAAAAAGAATACCTTGCCAGTATATTTCCAATTCAATTACTTAGCGTGCTAGGTCATTCATTTAGGATAATCGGATTCAGTTATCTACATATTATGTATATACGGCAACTTTTTCCGTAAGTGCTCATAAAAGTTTGTTTATGCGAAATACTTATTTAAACTTGAGGAAAAACAAGATTAAGGAATATCATATTTTATCTATCACATATCATAAATTTTTCCACGAATAATTTATTCAAATAAGTATAATCATTCGATATTTTATTCGTCATTTCCGAATAATTTGGTTTGTCTTATTCGTTATTCCTCATTCGCATATTTTGCGCATCACTAGTTACATGACTAAATTCGACTGTAGCTACACTAGCTAGTTTTGATTACTGCAGGGCTACTACGAAACTCGAAACTCGAAGTTCGTGTCGTACCGTCCCTCTCGCTCTCATATTAAATAGTATAAGTGTCAGAGGGACCGCATGACACGAACTTCGAGTTTCGTAGTAGCCCTGCTGCTGTCAAATTAGCGTGATACGCTGCGCAGGCGTGACCTGTGAAGCGGTCCCGAGTGTTTGCTCATGTGCTTTGAACGTGATCCGATATTGGCCCAATTAATTAGGCTAGCTTTGAATCTTATTGGATCTCCTGGCAAATAAGATTGGCCTTTTGTTGGAAAACCTATAAAGGCAAGATAATTATTTTTTCTTCGCTGCAAGAGAGAGAGACGGATTTATTTCTTGGGCGTTTAATATGTATTTAAGTATGTATCTATCTATATAATTATATTTATCCGTTGCTTAGTACCCATAACACAAGCTTTGCCAAGCTTACTTTGGGACTAGGTCAATTGGTGTGAATTGTCCCGTGATATTTTATTTATTTATTTTATTTACACACTAGTCTGTTGCCACAATTCGTTTATCACTATCCAGCGTGAACTATGCAATTCTCCGGGATAAAAATTAACCTATTTTCTTTCCCGGGAGTCATACTATGTGTGTACCGTATGTTATTTAAATCCGTTCAGTGGTTTAGACGTGATGAGGTAACAAACAAACATACTCACAAACTTTCGCATATATATTAGTGGGAAATTAGATACACAGGATAAAATACATTGAGAAGGGAACCATTTTGAAAAGAAGATCGAACAGTATAAATAAATAGGGCCCCGCTTAGCATAGAGTTGCGGCAAACCATACAATTCTGGTTTTCAGTGGGACCCCCCAAGAGTTATAAGTAACGTCCTTTATGGGTAGATAATTGCTGATAATTCTTAGGCTTAAGAGGTAATTATGTTTGTGCATGCTCTATAAGTATGATTAAGGTGGTTCCCCGCCTTGAGTCAAAGGTGTTATTATTTCAGAAGACGTAAAGAATGGTTTTTGAATTTCTACTAAGACGAGATCGCATCCTATTAATATTATGAATGCGAAAGTTTGTGTGTATATGAGAAAATTTTAATTCAACTGTTCACGCGAGCAAGAAAGTTAACGGGTAATATAAAATCAAAGAAACCCGAGTGATTGGTACATATAAACACAGAATTTTTCAATGTTCTAGAATCAGTTTTTGAGAATCTTGTCGTAAAAATAACACGTGAAATTAATAATTTTCCGATATTTTAAGATTAAGTAGTGTATATGACAGTGTGCATAGCTTGTGATTAATAATAGAAATTGAAAAGTCTGATATCTCCATCAACGAAACTTAAATATTAATCGCAATTTGGGTCGCTGTCCCACAAAGTACCTATGTCATGATTTAATTGACAGCAGTCAGGAATAATTTTATAATAATATCAACTTTAAATAACGCGATTGGCAAAAAGAAACCACTGTCAAAAAACCCCTTGTACTTTTAAATAAACTACAACTTTTTACCTTGCTCCTCCTTTACACATGCACGACAGCTACATCTATGTGACACACATACATATGTTATTTGTTATCATGCAGCATCCGCATCACCGCTACACCCTTCTTACACCGTCTTCCTTCACTTCTACGCAAATCTATAGGTACAGTCAACGTCGTAAATAAGTGATCAATTTTGTACCTTGTCACTTTAACGCCATACGAAATTGTGTAACGACTGAAAGCGGCAAAGTACAGATATTATCACTTATTTATGACGTTGAATGTACCTACATATGTTACAGAGATACAACAATCGCTATCTCAAATACAAAATTATAACATTTTTCGAAAATTTGTTTTTTATTTTATTTGTCATGGTACAGGTTGATTGTTTTTTGTTCCCCTACTATAATAAAGGTAAGCATCGCCTTTTACAAGTACACCGTGATTCCCAACCATCAAACCATGGAAGCGAGAGGAACGAACCATAATAAAGTTTCATGACATTTTTTATGAACAAATTACGATGACTGCCAAAGCTAGAGGACGTAAAATCACGACATGATTTTTACATGGCTGCACACAAGAGTGCGTGGGTTAACTGAAAACGAGACTTTCACTAGTCAACCTAAAATGTGGCTTTTTTTAATTTAACATATTGTTTTCTTTCTCGATGTATTTGAAGGCTTTAAGAAGGTAAACTTAAAATTATACCTACGAGGTGTCTTAAAATAAATAATAATAATTATAATTATCACGGGAGTCCCAAAGTAAGCAAAGTTTGTGTTATGGGTACCTACTACAAAATGGATAAAAATAATTAAATAGATAAATACATATTAAATACCCGAGACTCGAAAATTCTTTCTCTATTTTTATCGTGATTAAAATTAAGGGGCGTGCGACTTGTTCCTGGCAATGATAGATATACTTCTTAATTTCGCTGCGCCGCCGCGAGTCTTTTTGTTTATTTGTGTCCAGTATTAGAACTCGCACTAAAAAGTTGATGCCTATGTTGTCCAGAAAAAAAAATACCGTCCGTCTCATTCTTTCTCGTGTGTGTTGCCTACTTTAGGACACGCAAGCTGCGTACTTAAATAATTATTTACTACTAGTGTTTACCCGCGACTTCGCACACATAAATCATTAGATCCAGTAGCTGATTTGAAATTTTGGGATTTTTAAAAATTCCCATGGGAATTCCCGAAAATTAAATCGTGGTTTTCATGGACGTTACATTAAAAATGCATGCGGCGGTTGTTGTTTCGAGATTTTATCCCTATCCCGTGGGAATATCAGAATAAAAAGTAGCCTATGTTTTATTCCAGATGTGCAGCTATCTACATACCAAATTTCATCCAAAATCATCCAGCCGTTTCAGCGTGAAGGAGTAACAAACATACTCATTCACTCACAAACTTTCGCATGTATAATATTAGTAGGATAGAAGGACAATATTAGTAGGATTTTCCAAAAGGGTATTTGCCCCCTTGACCCTTGACTTGAATAGTTTGTTGGCCGATTAACGATTAAAAGCCGACCGATTAATAATTTAAACACGAAATTCGCTGTAATTGGGCCAATTTAATTTAAGCGACGCAAATAATTAACCGATCGAGCGTTATTGCGTAGCTCATTATTATGGAACCCGTTATTAGCTCTGTGATGTAATATTTCATTATAATTTTGACCTGTAATTTATTATATCAAAGCATTTTAAAATGTAAACCTCGATGCGTGAAATCGTGTAAATTAGTGATCTGCTAATTGGCTAATGAAATGACTTTTCCTTGTCGTCTTTGTTTTTATTTGGCTATATTAGGGTGAGTCAACATTTATATCGTTGATTGATTTAAGTGTTACTTTGCCTTTTTAAAACAAAACAGCGGTTCTTTTCGCGGTAAAACAAGGTAATTTAGTGAACTTCATTCACATTCATATTGTTGTAGTACTTAGGTACTTATGTATCGTGATCAGGCGTATCGAATCGAGCACGAGTATCTAAGTATGGACGCTCACTTTGATATTTAATTTAACTGACAGTTCTATTATTTTAAGTTAGGTTAGTATAAAATAAGTTTGTATTGTACTTTGATTATAAAAACATATAATTACACAAGTGGAATGAAGAAGCATAATAATTTTCTATTTAAGAAACTTGTACCTTATAAAGGACGTATGCTTAAAGTGGTTCTTAGAGGAATACAGTTAATTATAAAAATATTGTATATTTATGGCTTAATTAGTACCACCATCCATCCCAGCCTATATACGTCCCACTGCTGGGCACAGGACTCCTCTCAGAACAAGCGAGGGCTTGGGCCATAGTTCCCACGCGGGCCCAGTGCGGATTGGGAACTTCACACGCACCATTGAATTGCTTCGCAGGTTTGTGCAGGTTTCCTCACGATGTTTTCCTTCACCGTAAAGCTCCTGGTAAATTTAAAAGGTAATTCCGCACATGAATTTCGAAGAACTCAGAGGTGCGAGCCGGGGTTTGAACCCACGACCCTCTGCTTGAGAGGCGAGAGGTCAAACCACTAGGCCACCACGATTAATTAGTACATCTCAAAAGAATATCACTTTTGAAATATTTATACCATCTGATACTGAATTGTGTATACCATTTTATAAATAACCCAAAAGTGTTTTTTGAGATACCGCCTTATTCCTTAAGAAGACAGTGAAGGTAGTAGTAAATTAACTGGCGCAAACTCTACCAGTCAAGAAACGCACTATATCGGCGCACACTCATTTCCTAATAGGTAATTGGTATACAATTGTATGTAACATTGTATAAATAACTAAAAAGTGTATCTTTGAGATACCGCCTTTTGCCTTAAAATGACAGTACACAAGTAAGATAACTCACGCAAACTACCAGTAAATAGAAGTAGCACGCTATCGGCGCGCGTGCTTCACTCAAGATTTCCTCCCCTTAGAGCTGGAGCAATAAAAACCTCTTACATTCAAGTGTCAGAAGGGAAAAGGATACCTTATTAAGTGTCCAACCCTTCATCATTCACCCGACGCTCTCGAGGCAATCTGCCGAGCCGACGTCCCTTGAATATGCTTACTAAACAAATTAAGAGAGGCGTGACTTTTTCGCCAATTACTCACCAATTAATAAAAGAAGCTTTTAAATATGACGATAATATTACGGGCAAGCCAAGTTACTTCATGAATTCGTCTAGTTTTATGAGTTTTATTGTAGCGAATGAACGATAGTGAAATAGTAGCGAGAAAAAAACATAAGGCAACTAAGAAGCCTTAGTTACACTACACCGAAATGAATACAATAGTGACTAATTAAAAGATTAAGACTCCGGGTAGTATGACATTATAATTAATTAATTTCCGAAAAAAACAGAGATATGGTTTATCGGATTTTGTAATATGATTTTTACGCTTATTATTCACTACTACTACTAAGTACTACTTACTACTATCAGGACGCAGTACTCAAAGTGGGTCTTGGCCTCCAACACCAGATTAAGCCCTGCTTTGCGATCTTGAGCCAGCTCTTGCCAGCCTTCGACACCGAGGTCCAAAAAGTCTTTCAGGGCCTCGTCCCTCCAGCGGTACCTGGGACGACCAAACCGGCCTTCTCCCAACCTTTCTACGTGCCCGAGCCACCGGAGTCTGGACGCCTTGGTCTCTCCTATAACATTGGGTTCCAATACCAGGTCTTCAATTTCTCTATCCTTTCTTATCCTCCAGCTACCGTCCTCTCACTGAGTCGGCTCCAGCATCTTCCGCAGAATCCTCCGTTCTGCCACTAGTAGCGTATTCTCTTCTTTGAGCGTTAGTGTCCAAGCTTTTGTAGACGCGAATCTTGGTTCTTCTGCATAGTAGCTTCGACACCAGAATCTTATTAAGAGCGGCTGCACACTTTATTATTCAATCTCGCGTTTGTTTTCACCGCATCTTGATCAAAGCAATGAGGATGTTACCGCAAAACATGTAGTGCGAGCAAGATTTTGTTAACATAGCGGTACATTTAAACCAGTTCGCTAATGTCGTTCGGAACGGAAAAAGATCGGTATTCTTTTTCTTTCTCGTTTGAATCTTCAGGAAAACCGAAGAAAACCGAACCGACGAGTCCCGAGCGATGTTCACATTCTGATTGTACATATCTGCAATGACTTACGGTTGGATTTGAAGTTTTCTTTAACAAAAGATCGTGGAGGGGACACCGAGCCCCGAGGACCGGCCACACAAACGTTGTGGCATCATCAAAGTGCCGAGCAGGCCTTGTTCACGTTTGACGAAAAATCGGGTCAAGTGGAGACGAATCTACAACTATACACCTACGAGGCGCATGAACTAAATATAGATAACACTCCTATACCTTGACAAGTTTGTATGTGTGGGACACTCTGTAGAACCCTGTCACATGGCAGCCTCTGCTGCATTTATCAAGTTTTTTTTTGTTAAGTGCGGCAAATGCTGACTGCAACAGGGTTTTACAAGTGCCACATAGTATAATATTATAAATTTGAAAGATTGTGAGTGTGTGCGTGGTTTGTTTACTACTCTTTCGTGCTATAACAGTACAGTTGGCTTGATTTAAATGAAATTCGGTGTTCAGATAGCTGGATGTCTGCACAGTCTGCAATAACACATAGGCTAAATTTTATACCGAAATTCCCACGGGATCAAGATAAAATCCCGACATTTCAATTTAGACACCTGAAACTTGGCAAGGGTGTTGCTTATGCAACGTTAATGAAGACCACAAGTAAGTTTTGGGAATCGCCTTGGTATTTTTGCGAAATTCTGAAAATTTTATACGTATACTAATATGTATTGGAAATGCGAAAGTGTGTTTGTCCGTCTTTCGCGTCGAAACGGAGCGTTTTGGCATAGAGATAGTTTATGGGCCAGAGAGTGACATAGGCTACTTTTTATCCCGGAAAATACACAGTTCCCGAGGGAACAACGCGCGATAACCGAATTCCACGCGGGCGAAGCCGCGGGCAAAAGCTGGTGCTTGATATAATGGCTAACGCGGGTAAGAGCTAGTAACTTATACATCTAAGTTTTCCAAACACGTACCCCTATAAACAACGTAACAGGCTCTACTCGCTTTAATGTTTTGTAAAAGAATAAACAATCATCGAAGCCGCACGCCACCAAAATAAAATGACTACTCTGACTAGCGAGTTATCGGCCCGAAAAAAAAACAATACTATGTAGCTTTTACGTTCAATAATATCCTATTGCCCGCAGCAGATTTTCACGGAACAGTTTTTTCAACAATAGTTGTTTGGAAGGGGTGCGGCGATGCGGTAATGGTGTTTTGATCCCGACAGGCGAAGGGTTGAGGCAGCAGTCAATGGGTTAGAGTGCGTTGCGGAGCTTTCCGCTTGGTCAATTGTGATGGTGCGTGCGGGAACCGATGGGTTATGTTTATTCAGAAGTTCAAAAGTTCATGGCTAGAAAGATAAAGCTGGTAGTTTAAAAGTGACATGGAAACGAGCCGTGGGCGGCCGACTTGCAGAATTAAAAGTTTTGATTTTGATGAAATATGTAAGGGTCGTAATGGTGGAAGATAATACAAAAAAAAACATGGCTATGATAAATGACTAGCCATTAGCCAACATTTTTTTAACTACCTGACAAGCATTTTTATTTACTCACTGTGTAAATGTAGAACGCAATACACACACCTAACTTAAATCTAGGATTACGTAATTTTGTGTAAAATCTATTTAACCATTTCCACTGAGTACCATTTACAAGCGAAATATAAGTATGTACTATACTTTGACCGTGTAGTTGTTCTGGCATTTTAAAATGAACCTAACGTCATCATAGCTTTATTGTACATATCAGCCATACATTTTCATTTTGATCTGCTCCTCACATTAATAATCATTTCTGTTTTGGAACGTCTCGTACCTTTCACCATAAAAGCTAGGCAAAATATCGATTGTACCATTATTCTTTTCCGTAATAATAATATATTGGCCTTTGCTCAGCAGTGGTACATAAAAAATGGCTAATAAAAAAAAGTATATATATTGTTATTAGTATTAGTATTTTATTACATTCAACATCACATAACGTACTATTCCAATAACTTTCACTTACTTCGGAGCTATATCGAGGGCGGGAACTTTTTCCCCTATTGAAACAATGTCAGCAACGTAATCATCTATAAAACCTTTTAGCACAGGTGTGTCCTGGAATAGTGCCCCTTCACATTAACTTCAATCGTTTTAATGAAATTCTACAAGCAGGTAACAGGGCGTTGGCGGACTGCCATAGCCGTAATTCTGACTTGTTAGTTCAAGTTACAATCACAAGGGGTGATTTTTTCGACGGTTGAGCCAGCTGGTACTTTTTGAAGCGAGAAATCGTAGTCGTAGATGAATGTTTCTACATTTAAGAACTTAAATCGAAAGCTTGAATAAGTTCGTGTACTTATACTTCAACCAATAATTTAACGGCCGTAAAAATCACATCGATCGCAGTTTTTGCTATTGGTTTTATTATTTAGTTTATCGTTTCTATTGCCCGCTACTTCTTTCGCGCCCCGTGGAAAATTTGTACTTTTTTGTATTGAACAGCATTAACGTAAGTTAATCAGGGATGAAGTAGCTTTTTAGTGAAATATTAGTTCCAGAGTAATTATCTCCAAGACGTAAAAACACACAAGCAAATAATGTTTAAAACAGTCATAGTCATTCCATAGAAAGTAAATCATTTTAGACGAACAATCGCTGATTTGATTAAATAAGATTGCTGTGCCATTTAGGCTAATAACAAAAGGAAGCACCTATTAAATAATATAATCTAACTATGTATACAGCTAAGCTAACACTAACCGAATAACTTTATTATCTAGCTAGCAATTTGAATATTTTGATGCTTTGGAATGGCGCGAGAGCGCCGGGCATCGGTATTACCACTCTGAATAATCCAGACGTCACTGCCAACATAGAATATGGCTCGTTTAGAACAACTATGCCTACCTAACCGTTAATCCCTAGTGCTTAAAAGCTTAGATAAAGATGTTAAGTAAGTCTTAAGTTAAGTTTTAAGTTCCCTTGTGGGGTAAATAACTTTATCAGCTACTTCATATTTTGTTAATATTCTACAGATTCAAATAAAATTAATCACTTCTAATATACGTAGGGACATAGAGTACCTACCTACATTAAGTCGGCAATGGATATATGGATGGATGGCTGTGTGTTATGTTGATGGTAGCTTTGAGCATGTGCTTTAGAGTTTGAAACGCGGCAGCATTTTGTTTGGCATTTGTGATAGTTGGGTCTCAGTGACATATGTATTGTTTTATGTGGAAGAGGAAGAGGGCTCGTTTAAAAATCTGTCATCTATTGTGTGGGTGCCATCATAGGGCCTCAAAAAATTTATCTTGCTCACGCCTTTAGTTCCTGCTCCGCCACTGCCTGCAGAGGCCGTATTGTCTAACGCGCTCACGTTCGTGATCTCATTCCCCGTATCTTTCTACCCTCATCTTATACCGTGTGACAGAAAAAAGTAGTGAAAACTATTGTGATTGCAACTGTGTTGGACAATAAACCCTCAGGTCATATTATTGTCACCAACCACTAGGTTAGTCATCAAAATGTAGATTGCAGCATACGGATTGCACGATCAACGCACCTGAGTCTGGAGAGCTGCCAAAACTAATCCCGAAGGCACGCGGCTTGCAATAATTTTGCATAAGCACAATATACCTGTAGTGTGCTTTGCATAATGATTAGTTTATAATTTTACTTTGGTTAGTTGAACACTTTTTGACGGTGTAAAATTAGTTATTATTTCTTCTTGATTTTCGAAATGTACTTTACTGGCAGTTTTGTAACGAGTTTAAATTAGCGTGAACGCGCGTTCCAGGCATAAAACCACAATCAAACGCAATCAAAATTAAAAATTAACTACGAGTACTTGTGTTTTGGATTCAGGTTAACCGTCCCTTGCTGAAATACAAATTGGATCCAAAATAAAACAATAACAACGTGGCATGAGCTTTAGCTTAGTCACATTGGTTGTCTAAGAAAGAGGCTATTTCTAATGAACAAAACAGTGTCAAATTTGTCCCCATATGGTGTTCAAAAAGAAGAACAGGTTCGCCGAGACTAGGACGGGGTGACAAAAAACGTTTAGCCAAGACGCTCCCAGTTTCATCTCACCAGTTCTTCTCTCATCAGTTTCGCTACGGCCACTAAACGTCCATTAGCCGGTATTTTTTTGCATAATTGCTCATTAACGCGACAGAACTTAAAAACGGAAAATTACGTCAAGTTTTCTCGTCATCCATACCGCAATGTCTGAAAACAAAAGTTTTCAACCAGTGCGTCCTACCCGTCATGACATAGGTACGGAGCTGGAACGTGGACACTCACAGTACGGCTAGTCCACCTCTTCAAGGTTGCTCAGCGAGCTATGGAACGAGCTATGCTCGGAGTTTCTCTGAAGGATAGAATCCGCAATGAGGCTATCCGACACAGAACTAAGGTCATCGACATAGATCAGAGAATTAGCAAGATGAAGTGGCTGGGCTGGTCATATCTGTCGAAGAACCGACAACCGCTGGAGTAAACAAGTTCTTGAGTGGAGACCGCGTCTTGGCAAACGTAGAGTAGGGCGCCCTACGGCCAGGTGGAGTGACGATTTGCGAAAGGCTGCTGGTAGAAGCTGGATGTGTCTAGCCGAGGACAGGGCGCAATGGCGCTCTTTGGGGGAGGCCTATGTCCAGCAGTGGACTGCCATATGCTGATGATGATGTGATGATGATGATGAACTTAAAAACTGCAAATCTTCTAAAACTCAGTACTATCTTCAGAATATAGAAGGAAGAAAACAATAAGCTCTACTTTTGAAATCACGTGCACTGGCTGCATACGAAATATATTGTTCGTGAGGCAACATAAGTGCGGTCTAAATATGTAGTCGGAGCGTACAATGTAGCGCTGTGCGCTTTGTGCGATTACGAGTTAACCGGGAGAGTATTCACTATTTGGAACTTGTGCTGTTGTGCACCTGCATTGCGTTGGCACAGATTCCAATTCTTGAATTCTCCCTCGTTTCACTGGACCTTGTATCAAATAGTTCAAATAACACCCCAGAAAATATCTACTAGCGCACACCTCCCCAATTCAAAATTCCATTCGCCCTCTGCGTCTTCGAATGTAAAACGCCATTTTAATATGCCATCTTTTTGAGGATAACTCAAACAAATCGGCACTTCGACGCGAATATTACTTTATCAGTGATGGACTGAAAATCCGATTGAAAACTTGGGATGAAATTTGGGACAAGCAACTTAATAACTTTTCGATTCGAAAGGCGCAAAGTTTGGAAGTTTAAAGCCTTTCGTATTTTTAATAGGCGCCGGGTTTCGAGGTCGCCTTCCATCACACCTGTCTACTTAGATTGGATTTGTTTGGCTTTGCGGCTGCCACAGCCACTGAAATCTCTCTGCTGTATTAAGCTGAGCCCTATTAGAAGTTTAGTCTGCGATCTACACCTCAAAATTGCCGATGAGGCTTGAAACAATACGGTATTTGACTATTTTTTATATGTTTTATAAATTAAAACTTCACAATGCCTGTTATCGAGAAGAGAAACAATTTTTAAGCTACCTTTACAAATAACAAAGTTATAAAGGTTTGTAATTCAAGATTAGACAGAGAAAGACATACTGGCATGTGACGTCACACGCCAGTACCGCCAGACTTGCTGCATAGAGAAAAGCGTTTTAGAAAGGAGTCAGGTATATAGATTTTTCAAAAAATATATATAGCTGATTTAAGTTTTCTCTTCGCTGAACACTGTCTGTATATCTATATTTTCATAATAATATTAAGATTTGGCAAATTCAGGAGTTGTCAAATACCGTATTTAGGAACAGAAATAGCCAGATGAAACTATTCTTAAAAACAGTCCATGACAAAGATAGGAACGAAACGCAGTAGCTTTGAAATTGGATTACTTTCTAAGTAACTTATCTAAACAAAGGTGTCTGGATAAGGGAGCATAAATTGTCGAATTAACAACGCAAGGGGACTTATAAACACTTGGTAATTACTTCGCAAACGTAACTTACACAGAATTTAGCATTCAATTGCTGTTAATATGCGCCATGTGTAAATTCGGCTTTGTAGGTCTAGCTCCTTGGAATTATACAAGGCTTCTTACAAGCGCTTCGTACAACCTCCTCCCTGAGACTAGGGAGGTGCTAAAATGATGGACGACTTGCATTTATAAAAATATAACGCCTTTCTCTTTAAATAAAAATTTCACCGCAATAAAGACCTTTTCAAATGGAAATAAATCATTTGACAGGATTAAATAAAGCGTGGAAGCCGCGAAATTGTCTTTGAAGAAACAGAGACGAAACGTAATTTATTTTATGGTTGCCATTGTCTCTTGTTTGCTTTGATTTAATTTTGTTTACTCTGACTTTGTTTAAAAGAGACCGCGTGTGAATTATATTTTAGTGAAGAGTTGGTATTTACTGAGTAAAAGTGATTTTACTTGAAATTTGTAAAACTCCCTTGTTAGAGGATAATCAGGATAATCATTACAAAAAAGCTATGTGTAGTAAGTATAGCCTCGTCCTGCCCAAGCCATTTATAGGAAGTTCCGGATTCTGCCCAGTGTTCTTAATGAAGCACACTTTTATTTTAGTAGGTTCTGCCCAAGACAATGAAGGTGTTAAAGGCAAGTAGGATTTTTTTTTAATTTAATTTTTTAGGATGTAAGTACTATGTACTTACATGATAGAATGAGCTGTTTTGGACTCAATATCTTTTGTTCTTTTTTAAGAACATTAGGCAGAATCGCCATAGTCACATATCATTATATTGTATTTATTAAGAACATGGGCATAAACTTTAGTAATATAATTTATTGTTTATTTATCTTTTTGTCAAAAACCCAATTTATTGAATTTTAAAGCTTTTTTTGTAATACAAAGTTTAAACGAAAAAAAAACATAAAATAACTAATTGCTTCTTGCAGGTAAAGACCATACTTAAGAATAAAACGTAAAAAAAGTTACACTGAAACATTGAAGGTCAATATACTACTAATAATCTTCGTCATAATCATCAAGGATAAAATATTATTAAGACTTAAGTCTCTCAATACATTTTCGAACTGACCATTACTTTAACAAATAAACTTTAAAAACATTTAAGAACTCAAAGGACTGCATATTAGATACCTTATATTTTACGATAAATTTAATGATACCTCATATCAAAAAAATGTTTTACGTGCCTAAAGAGATAGACTAACGAACATTAGATTCATACATAACATTGAAAAATAGTACTCGTTTCTCTTCTTCACTCAAGAAATAATTTAACTTATCTCTAGTAGTCAAAATACCACGCACAGGACTTATCACGCTAACACACGAGTAATATTTACCTCGACGTTTCGGCAACATTACAGTCTACTCGTGACCACGGCCACTGTAATGTTGCCGAAACGTCGAGGTAAATATTACTCGTGTGTGTTAGCATGATAAGTCCTGTGCGTCGTATTTTGACTATGAGTGAAAATCACGAAAGTTGAAGACATTATTATTATCTCTAGTGGATTCTGCCCAATGTGATTTAAAAAGGACAAAATTCGAAAAGTTGACATAATAAATCAGATAAATCCTACTTAGCAAAAATAAAAACTTTACCACAAATTAGAACTGCTAGTCTTCTATTTTGTATAATACTCATTTAAAAATCACATAAGATGACCAAGACAAATCAAGATCCAATTTGCCTCTTCTGCGAAGTCTCGCCATTCTCGAATTGGGATGTGTTCAATAAAATCCCTTAAGAAACTATTGGCCTATACTCCAACCAATCAGAAACGAGCAACACTGGGCAGAATTTTAAAGTTGTTTAAAAATATGCTGGGCGGGCACCACTAAATCTAATGTGTTCTTACATTGGGCAGGACGAGGATATTATAATCCCTATCTAGCATTTTGAAATCAGCATTATCAACTTTAAGGTATATTTACATAGACCATCTATTGTAAACGCGTCCCAACCAGCAGCATTCTTCGTGAAGATACGACAATGGCAATCCCCTTTAATGTTCCTTCAGATAGTTCAGTGGCCTTATTGTCTAACAAACTTGTACCACAGTTAACATTTTCACCAATTCTTTCTGTCACACGATATAAGACGGTAGAAAGAGACGATGAATGCAAAGAACGTCAGTGCGTTAGAGTTAGACTATACAGCCTCAGATGTTTCCAAAACAGGCACATGCGAAGCAGCGCTCATTATTCCTGGTATATAAATATCAAATATCATGGGACACTTGACACCAATTAACCTAGTTCCAAACTATGCAAAGCTTGTACTATGGATACTAGGCAACGGATAAACATACTTTTAAAGTTAAATACATACTTAAATACATATTAAACATCCAAGACCCAAGAACAAACAGTCGTATTATTCATACAAATATCTGCCCCGGCCAGGGAATCCTACCCGGGACCTCAAGCTTCGTAGTCAGGTTCTCTAACCACTTAGCATCCGGTCGTCAAAATATAGTTGAAGATAATCCCCTTCATTGTTTGATTGGGATTTCACTGTAGACTAAAAACAAACGTCCACGTCGGATTTAAACAGTCATTAGCTTGGAAAAAAGGTTGTCAAGGGATTCAGCTTTCATCAAGGCCCAATCTGTTTGAACTTGTACCAGTGATTTGCGGCTACAATCAGAAACCTCCTGAGTATTTTCTGATTTCATGGTCCGTACACTCGTAGCGAAGTAAATTTCGAAACGTTCCCTTCATGTAAATGAATCTCAGATGACTAAGTTGAAGATACTTTTGATGAACGAAGAGAATTGATATTCGGGAGACGGAAGTTTGTATTATTAATTGAATTCTTGCCGGAGGCTGATTGTTTTATTGACGGAGGGCCTCTGGATTTTGATTTTTATACATTTTTATAAAGGACTGCTTATATTTTAAATTGTTATGATTTGCTTTATGGGATGGGATGGGGTTATAGATACTTTAAGTAGTCGCTTTTAAAATTATATAAAGAACTGTTTATTTGATTCAGTTTAAGGTTTGGCAGTAAAGTGTAGAACACGAATGTAAGAGACAAAATACATATAGGTGACAGACGACCGGATGGCCAAGTGGTTAGAGAACCTGGCTGCGAAGCTTGAGGTCCCGTGTTCGATTCCCGGCCGGGGCAGATATTTGTATGAATAATACGAATGTTTGTCCTTGGGTCTTGGATATTTAATATGTATTTATCTATATAAGTATGTTTATCCGTTACCTAGTATCCATAGTAAAAGCTTTCCTTAGTTTGGGACTAGTTTAAGTGGTGTCAAGTGTCCCATGATATTATATTGATATAATTATATCCAAAATTGCTGTCATATGCATACTCGTATATTACGTCAAAAAGTGACAGATACACATACAGTGGTAGCCTTATTTAATTTCTACTCTTTGATGAATTATAACTGACCATATACAGGTATATAATTAATCAAAGTTTCTACTCTTTATAGGGGCACTCTAACAATGCGACAAAGATTTTAATCGACGTGGCAAACTACGGAATTAACACAACTATCTTGTAAAACAGTGTTTTTTAATCTGTGGGTCGCGACCCCCCGGGGGGTCACGGATGCCCCTTAAAGGGGTCGCCGTATCTTTAAAATACTCTCACTGTTATTGTGTATGATTATTCAATGTTTGTATTATCAACGTAAAATAATACCAGTGTAAGTTCTGTAAGCAGGGGTTTGCAGAATATTTTTCTAACCAAGGGGGCTCGCGATATAAAACAGTTTGAAAAACACTGTTGTAAAACTTAACAATTTTTACAGTTAGCCGTGTCGTGTCGTTGTCTGTATCTTTTGTTCTTGGCTTTTAGTTTGTTTTTTGAGATTGAAGCACTAATAATAATTTAACAACATAAGTATAATAAAGTACCCTCGAGTAAACATCACCAACGTTCATTGAATCTTTGTCGCACAGTATTCTTTCCGATATTTTTGGAATATTTCACTCGTTGAAATTTAATCAAGTTTAATTTGATTTTTATTTTCAGGTATGTTGGTTGACTCGCGGAAAAAAAGCTAAGTAGTAAGTGCAAGGGTATAAAATCTGGTAAAAAAGAAGAGATACCTACATAATTTAGAAAAGTGTATCAAACTAAAGATTTTCATAATTAAGTGTAATTCGACATCGTTTTACCTTTTATTTATTAACCTACTGCATTACTGTTCATATCAATGCGCTGTAAATTTAAAAACAAAAATAAAAATTATATAAGTACCTATACGAGTAATAACAATATCATAAAATAATCATAATGAGAATAAAAAAAAACCATTAAGTTATTTAGAGATTTGAATTTTTACAATGTATGTAGCAGATGATACAAACAATCAATTATGCTTACTGTATCCATAAACCAATCCAATTCCAGCACAAGCGATACGCCGAGGGCTACGTCAATCCATCTGTGTTATACAATGTTAGATAGATCACTGTAATAATTATGTTTGGATATTATGTTTGATGACACATGTTCGGCAATAAAAGATTACATTTTATTTTAAAAGAAACATTGTATGTAAATAATCTTGGTAAAATAGTATTTTTACATACTTTAATGAATTGTATAAGTATTAAGTATATCATCTCTAAATCTGTATATATTATTCATTTGTTTGTTCTCGGGTCATGGATGTTTAATATGTATTTAAGTATGTATTTATCTATATAAGTATGTTTATCCGTTGCCTAGCGTCCATAGTACAAGCTTTGCTTAGTTTGGACTAGGTCAATTGGTGTCAAGTGTCCCATGATATTTTTATTAATATATTTATTGTTTTACAATTAGGTAATACAATTATATATTTTTTTCAATTATTATTATTGATTTTACGTTCTCCTATCAGGCTGTTTTTGCCACTTATTTAAGCGTATTTGTATTAGTTTCTGCTTCTAAATGGCTGTGGCTGCGGTGGTATTATAGTTTAAAAGAGATTGCTTTTAAACTATAATACCACATAATTTGCCACCAGCTTTTTTTTTAACTCACTATGCTGATTAATGTGTTCAATAAAGAACATAGCTGGGCGACCGCGCTTCGCTCGGGCTTAAGATTCAAAACATGCTTTCTCCAGAGAAAAGACCAAGCTAGAACGCTTATTTGCCCCCAAACGTCCGTAAGAAATAGTTAGAACCATTTCCAAGATCATCACAATAAATTAATAATTATATAAACAAGAATTGCTTCAATATTTTCTGTAAAGAATATTTGTGTTGTATTGTATTGTAAAATATACTTATAAAATCCATGCTGCTTTTATACAGATGGTGCGCACCAACCAAAAGCTTTATATTCCTACAAATAGCTCTTGCATAGCGTTGGCACGTATTAATATGCAATTGTATAGTTAGGTGTATGTAGATGCGTGCCGCTGGATGGATAGATAGTTTTAATTAAACCCTTTGTTCGCCCGCTTTCAGAGGACCCCTGCAATTTAACATGGTTAGCTCACACGTTCATTTCGCCGCACGCATTTATTCCTGTAATAACGTTGCAAAGCCACGCTAAAACACAAACTAAAATAGATTTGCAAATAGGATGATCTAGAGTAATTTTGGACTATGACTCTATATATAACTCACCTAGATGTTAACCCTAAATTATTGTAAATTTATAACTTTGTGCCAGTTTCGCTTTAGCTGTTAGGGTACAGATGTAATTTTAATAAATATATAAATAAATGGTGATGCAAAAATTCGTATGTTACCTACACTCCGTAGAAGCTGTCACACTGTCTGCTACCTTTATCAAGTTTTTTTTTGATAAGCGCGGCAAATGCTGACTGCAACAAGGTTCTATCAAGTGTCACATACGAAGTACGAACTTTTTAAGGTAGGTATAATTACAAATATTTTGTCACAAGGCTGACTTTAATTTCGTATTCGGATTGGGATTCTGGCTGTTATGGATGGTATTCTGACATACGATTAAATATAACAGTTTTTTTAAAAGATTCATGGTTAATTGTGTTAGGTACATATATTTATTACGAGATGAAAATTGCCTTTAATGAGTTCCCAAAATTTCGACGAGTTGCATTCATTATCATCTCTAGTAAGCTGAAAATTTTATACTTTAAAATGGAGGTTAATCTTTACTTTTCTTTTCGTACCTCGTGTGTTATAATTACGACTCATTTGTGTAATTGTTTGATAAAACGCAATTTGACGTTTTTATTTTAAATACTAATACACTAGCGACAGTTTCAATCAACTAAACGGTAATAGTTCGGGAAATATTAATGTCTATCCCGTCGCATTTCTTGACATACTCATAGCGAACAATTTGCTTAATGTAGGGAATTAGCAGACAATTTGGCTCAGCTCGGCTTTTCGTGCGTTAGCGGCGGCGGTTCGTCGGGAAACCCCCATCCGCCAACAAATGGCCAGGCTGACATTAAAATCCTTTGTTAAATGCTTACCTGCGTCCAGACGCGGTTAATTTCAACTCTGCGCCCCTAGAAGCGAAGTTAAGCCAAACTGCCGCTTAAAAGTTTGCACATTATTTTTTTCGTCCTCATTTCAAATCTCTCGCTACCAATTTAACTTTTTTTGCTCACAATGATTCTATTTAAATTAGGAGATTTACATCACGGTTCAATTTTCGTTCCTGCCCGGGCCTAAACGGATTTCTTTATTGGATTTCTGTATTTGTCGTGGTTAATGCGATTTCTACTTTTCCTACTGTAGGTAAATAGTAAAGTGAGCCGCGACCAACCTAAGGTTTTCAATTTCAGTTGTACTCAACTTGCTACATAATACGATCACTATCCCGCTATTCATCCTTGTGAGTAAATAAATCTTAGGAAATACGCTTTCGTAGAATAGTTGAGCATGTCTAAACGGACAAAATATATCATCCGAATAGGAGAAATATTTTAGCTTATTCGGCTTACTAGCAGTATTTCTCTAATGTCCGGAGATTTACGCGAGTTCCGTACGCTTTGTCCCATCAAGTGCAGCTTTCGGCCGCTAGGCCCTGATGTGCCACTTTATCTTGCTCTGAACTAAACGGAAAAATTGTGATAAATTCAAAAAGTACCACACACATACTTGTAGTACTTATCCAGTATCTACCTACGAAAGAAAACTATAAGCATCGAGATATAATTTTCCATTAAATTCAATTAGTTAAATATGCTTTTTACCGAGCAATTTAAAAGGCCATTCCTTGTGATCTGAATCATGCCGTAAACATGTTGAAAGGTAGCAAAGCATTTGCCTACAATGATTTCTTATTTGGCGCCCAACGTGGGGCCGGGCGGGACGCACCGCCATCTATCGTCAGGGGAAATCACCTCGACCGGTCAATTCCACTCCGTCACGATCCGGACTGACCGAACCTGCTCATCAATTCACTTGATCGAGGGTTTCTTTATCGATTCATGACGAATTGTCGAAAAATTTACGCGTCTGACTGAACTAAGGGATATTTCTTTTCTAAGCTAAAACCATGTGTCTTATAAACCAGTGAGTCACAAATATTCGCATTTTCACCCTAATGGGAGGGAAGCGATATAAAATTTGTCAACCACACTTACGAATTTCATTTTTTTGGCCGCCATTTGGTGTGTTGTGTGCTAAGCATGATTTCGCCAAGATCTACGGTTGCTGTATTTCTCTACTAATACGACCTCATTATTTGCACGATATTGTAACAGTAGAGCCTGATCTCGACAAACACCAGGTCGTAAATCCCGGTGTCAAACTTTCATTAAGGTACAGCGGTGAACCCAGCTAACTCAATTTTGGGCGCGCGTCATAAATCAGACCCCAATCGATGGAAATTAAACTGATCTCGCAAATACAGGCTGATAGGTTATGCATATTCCAGGGCGAACAATGCCCGCCTCACGAGCGCCCGAATAGCAGTAGATAATGAATAAATTAGCTTTTTTCGGAACGCATATTAGACATTCTTGAAGAGGTCATTTAAAGGAACAATTTTAAAGCAGTTTGCAATAGAAGATTGTTGCACCAAGCAGAAATTTATTTATTACTGTACCGAGTGCCGATTTAAAAAGCACGAGGGCAATATAAATTACTCAATGCGACGCGTGCATAATCTGCTTTTCTTTCAACTATTACAGGAATAGTGGACGAAAAAAAAACTCATGCTAAACAATTAATAGGAATAAGGAAAGAAATGTCATTAGCACTGCATGATTCCATTTTTGTAAGTTTACATTCGCACATCTGAATCGCACAAGATGTATTTTTACCCGCGATCTGTCAAATTTCTGTTGGGCGCCAGGTTGGCCAACCAAACACACAAAGTTTTTTTTAAATATACGGCTACTTACTATTTTTAGTAGGATTGGTAGCAACAATTTTTTGTACGCAATCTGTCAAATTTCATAAGACCGTCAGGTTGACCAACCTAACACTAGATTTTTTTACACTATGCAGGCTAATTTTATAGCAGAAATACTTGTGTTACCTCTTTGGTCGTGCAATTTAACAAAAATCTAAAACAATGCAATAAAGGATTTCTCTAGAGCAGAAAAGTCCCGCTTTGTGGTGGGTATTTAGTGCGGTTATGATGAAATTAAAGCATAGTTGAAAGAAAATTAAATTTACGCTTAACTATATTTGGACGCTCATACCTAACTACCCATAATAGCTGCTTCTGTTCATAATAAATTATCTTTTCTGCTCGTCTTTTCAATAGGATCCTCGGACGTTAATGCCTAACAAATGCAAAGGGAATCCGTTTAACATCGCTAAGCCGCTTCGTTGTCGTAATCACGCGGTTAACGCACACATTACAATCGCCCCAATTAACGAGTAATTTTGACCAGGATAAGCTCAACAGTTACGTTTTTGTCTGGTTTTAATCTGCGCTAAATCCCCCCGGCGCAGACAGGTGGGATTACACAAAATCCTACGGCTCTAAAGCCCTGATTGGCCTTTTTCCATCCGGGTCCTGCCTCGACTCCATCAGAGAGCGACGGCATTTCGATTCGGTTTTAAGATAACATCAAACGGCACGACCTCCCCACTCATTACTGAAAAGGCTAGAGACTAATTACTCTCGACGTCATGATAAAATGGCTGTCAAGGCGAAAATGCTTACTGTCAAAACTGAAACTAGAAAACGAAGCCCTTGAAATATCGAAGACGTTCCAACATCGCATAATCAGCCCCGCCTCGCTGAATTTCAAGCTGCGCTCTTCAAAAAGCACGTAGCAATTTAAGTATTTGAAATGTAACAAACATGAAAACACGGGGATTCGCCACTTTAATTGCACGAAACCAACAGCAATCTAAACAAATGTAATTACTGAAAACACAAAGGAGTTTACACCTCATATCGTGTAGATATGAAATGTATGTTGCGCGGAGTAATACGCGTACAATGCTATTAATTAGCTCCTGCGAAACAAAAGATATCTGGAACGCGTTTAGTAGGATTTTTAATCATCTTAACCTTTGTCTACGTTACTTAGCACTGAGCCCAATAACAAATAACTATTTAAATTTTATTTGAATGAATGAAAGATTTATTTGAAACACACAATGCAACAACATTTTTACTAAAAATACTTAATCTAATAGTAAATATATTAATGCCTATTACAGTGTTGACTGTGGTCTCAAAAAGGAGTCTACTCAGCATGTGTAGCCGCAAAAAGTGCAACGACGCTGATTTTCAGTGAATCCACATGACAATCACAAAACATAAATATAACTTGCAAGTGAAAAGCGAAACACAACAGAAAGAGCAGTGTCAAAATAGCAGTATTAAGTTTTAGTTTTAATATAAATAAATAAATAGGTATATGAAGATACGAATACGATTATGAATATGAATATGATATGTGGTTCAAGTCCAAAGCATTAGTATTTATATAGTTGTTCACAACGCCGGCTAGTCAAAGGATGCTTGTTCGTTCAGCAAGTGGAGTTTCAAATTCGTTTTAAAGCTGATCAGTGAACTCTTTAGGGTTCCGCAGCCAAAATGGCAAAAACGGAACCCTTATAGTTTCGCCATGTATGTCTGTCTGTCTGTCCGTCCGCGGCTTTGCTCAGGGACTATCAATGCTAGATAGCAATTGATTGCAATATATATGTAAACTACGCCGACAAAACGGTAAGTAGGTACAATAAGAAAACCATTAGAGGGTTGCTACAACGATTTTTCGATTCAGTGATTTGCTTGCAAAATATTCAACTTTAAAGTGCAAATATTCATTAAAATCGAGCGTCCCCCCCCTCTCTACAATCTAAACCGGTGGGTGGAAACATTTGAAAAATTCAGCATGATAGTAAGTATATCAAACTTACAAGGAAAACTATAACGGTTAAATTTTCTTGCGAATTATTAGTAGTTTAAGAGTAAATAGCAGCCTAAGGTATAAAATATACCTAAACTTGGAATATTCCGTGCATAATACGAAATCCTTCATTCAAGGTCAAACTGTATCTTGTGCATTATGTAGCAAAATGATAATGAAAGAGCAGACGATAAACAGGACCGAGCAAATAGAAAGTGGGCGTAAGTTTCTATCCATCAAATCAAAGGAGCTATTATCAGAGCTAATATTTCTGGGAGAAGTAATAAACTATAAGTTGATTGGAGACACGCGATAAAGCAATAAAAAGGGTGTGGTTTCACTTAATTAGATTGACCCTCTGAAATTTATTCAGTTGCGCAGCGTGTTTGGATCAATTTATCAACAATTTGGGGAAAAGTACCTACTGAAAAATGGAGGAGATACATTATTATGTAAAAGAAATAAAAGAACAAGAATTTCTGTTAGACACTGTAAGATGGAAATAACCTTATCTGAAATGACTGAGGATTATGTCATATTATAACAATTATTACGCTTGTATGTTTTATTTAATCGCCTAGATTTATTTTACGCCTTTAATGCTTGTAGTGTTCTTCTTATCTTCTTATCTTAGGTATCTTAGCTTTTATCCTTTTGGGTAAGGCATAGATTTTCAATTTAAGAAATAATAATACGTAGTGTCTCCTCAGTATTATCAAGGGTATTATGAAAGGTTACAGTAGAAAAGTTATATGTTAAATGTAATGTTTGGCCATTTGCCGGGCAAAGATTAGTTAGAATAAAGTCATCTACGTAACACTATTTGCTGAAAACAAAGCCAAATATGTTTTTGCATACAGTGCAAGAGTTGATTTAATGCATCATTTCAATTACGCAACGAACAAAAACACAGAAAACAAAAACATGATTATCCATGGTCACAACCCATTTAACAAGCTCAGTAAAAAAAAAATCTGTGATAATTTAAAAACTTTTAATACAAATTCCATTCTTTCAATAGCTTGATATTTACGTATGAGTAGATTGTCATGTGTAACAAAGTAGGTACTCACCTTAATTATTAATGTAGGATGAGCTGTATCCCACTGGTTAACCACTGTTATTCGTTTTTAACAATATCATTTATTATACTTAATTAAACAGCGAGGTATTTGTGTGGGGCCTCGCCCATTAAATTCAATTTTGGCGCTTTATTAATATTTTTCAACTCCTGATCAGTGATCACCGATTAAAAGTTAATGCGTATAATGTAGAGACAGCATTATAGATATCTGAGACATAAGATAGGTAACAGAAAGTTAACAGAGACTGGAGAAACATGAGTGCTTTTGGCGTTATTTCTGCGTAGTAGGTTTCGGTTTACCTATATATATTTTTCGGCGCAATTTTTATTAACATCGATTTTTTTTTCTTTCTTTATACGAGTGCCAGAAATACCACCCGTGGCTCTATTTCCCTTTTTGTTAACGGACGGAAGAAGCATGTTCACGCATAGTCAAAACATTTTAAAAAAACACGTTTTTTCTATGGGAACTCACTTTACTTTCAACTTAGGTAGTTGCTATAGTTCTATACACATTGTAAAAATTACAAGTGATCTGCCAAGATTCAAAAGCAAGATATAGCCCTATAACATACGGACCAACAGACAGTGGATCCTTGATCCTGTTGGGTACGGAAGCCAAAGAGGCTAGAATGTCTGGAATTGGAAAACTCAATTAAACAATATATCCATATCATATTTTGTAAGAATCCTTTGCTGCAGAGACAATCCCACGGGTCCAATAAAATTGTTACGTTTCCGATATCCGACCACTATCCCGTACCTAACGGTAAGGCTTAACATTGTAATAACTTACTTTGTAATAAAAATATCTCCCTTCGCTTCCCCTATTAGGGATCGCATTTTCATAACGGTAAAGGATAGGTTAGTTATTGTCTGCTTCGATCCCCAGGGATACTTCAAGCTTCAGTTGTTTGAATCATTCTCTTTGTTCTATTCGGTGTCGGTTCCATTTACCTTTAATCATTATTAGACTTTTCTCTTTCGCTGTACAAAGCCTCAAGTTTTTTGCCGAGACCCTAAACTTGTCTGAAATATAACCTGTGACCGTATTGTCTGACGCTCTGACGATAGTGATCGAATTCGCCATCTCTTTCAACCCTCGTCTTATGTTGTGTGACAGAAAGAAGTGGTGAAAACGATTGTGATTCCGAGTGCGATAGACATAAAGCCCCTGAGGCCGTATTGCCTAACGTTTCTGACGCTCGCGATCGCAATCAAATTACATATTTCGCATACAAAAACTGAAATTTGATTGCGATTGCGATCGTCAGAAACGATATGCAAGGCCTCAGGTCTAAAAAAAAATCTGTTGATTCTGATTATACTTCTGTACTCTATCTTCTTCTTCTTCTTCTTCAACCTTGATATACCCAATCCTGAGTAAAGGTCTCTTCCATTTTACACCAGTCTGTGCTGTCGTGAGTTTTCCGCATCCAGTCCGTCCATCTTTCTGGCTGCCACCCCACATTCCTGAACCCCTTTCGTGGTCTCCACTCCAACAACTTTTTGCCCCATCTTCCATCGAACCTACGGCAAATATACTCTATACTAGGTGTTAATTAAATGACTGAAAACCAGAAAGTAGTTTGCTCAGAATCGAGAGTAGAATCGATTACACTATGTTTTAAATTAGGTTATGTTTTTAAATCCCTTTTTTATTGTGCCTTTTCTAAAAGTTACGACTGCAGCAGGCGCCAATTACTCGTATATAGTTTAGCGAGGTTGCATAATATTTCGATAATTTAATACTGGCCGGTTTGCTTTCATTGTGTGATTTCCTTCTAAAAACGTCAAAACGCAACTGACAAATACAAATCAAAGATAAATCATGAGTATAGAGCAAAGGTGTAGAGATGGTGTAGTGTTAGAAATGAAGTAGTATTAGTGGGGCCGCAGACTCACAATTACTAATCTATTGGTATACAGTGCAATTTAGTTGGCCAACTTGAAATTGTATGTCTGCGGCAGCACTTACTGACTTAGCAAAACACACGAACATCTTTTAAAATAATGAAGGTACTAAAAAATTTGTGCAATCAACTAACTTAAACTGAAAAAATATTTTATGTACGTGTGCGAATTGAGAATGTAAGTGCACGTGATACGCGTACTATCACCATCATCATGTCAGCCGAAAGACGTCCTTGCTGGACATGGGCCTCCCCCAAGTGTACTATCGCACCAAAAAGTCTTAGTGACATTTCTTGACAAGGGAATTCATTATGAAACTTCCTGTCCTGTGCGATTGTTTTACAGTAGGTCAGCAGGGGCTACTACGAAACTCGAAACTCGAAGTTCGTGTCGTGCGGTCCCTCTGACACTTATACTATTTAATACGAGAGCGAGAGGGACGGTACGATACGAACTTCGAGTTTCGAGTTTCGTAGTAGCCCTGCAGGAATCAAATGATTCCATTTCGGAGCGGCCAAAGTGATCAAAAATATCGAGACATGAACTCTAAAACCTTAATAATAGAGTGCATTGTGCCTATATTTTGGACCACCGTGGACGCTCCGGAAGATGGCAACTGTACAGAATCTAAAGTTGCGTACAATCTGGCTACGCAAAAGAGTTGCTCAGGATATAATCTGGATTTTTTAACCTCGCGCTATTATTTCTTCTAGTCGTATTGTTAAAGGACCCATAAAGATAATATCTCCGTGTAATGAAAAGACTCGCACCGAGAGCAATAAATCCCTTGCCTTTACTAGCGAGCCAAGTTTTTTGCCGCTAGATAGTAAGTCGCTGGAATTTAGTACCGTGGAACGGTAAAGACGTTCTTTAAATTAAAAAATCATAAAATACTTAGACGCGATATTGTTTGGAAAGTGACCAATTCGCGTTTGCGATGGCAACGTGATGTTTTCCAAGAGAAAGAGATTTTATATTCTTACTAGCTCTCCGCTCTGTCCGCGTAGAAGTATGTAAAAAAGTTTACGTCCTATTCTCAGACCTATCGAATATACACAAAAAAAAACATAAAAATCGGTCGAGCCATAATATAATAAACCCTCCATTATGCGTTCAACGCGTATAGCATTCTCCAAATAAAATGAACTGCTGGATATAAGTACCAAGGCTAAGGATTGAGTGGTATATAAAGTCTAGGTAGATCAACGTCTGGATAATCCCTGCAGCTGAGCACGCCTGCTCTAAGCCCGCCCCGTGATATATTTTGACGTTACTCTTTCTTCAAATCCGTAATCCGACAAATATGTTGAATGTTTGTGAGGGACTGAGTCTATAGGTACTAATACTCTTTGAACTGAGTTACTTATATAAAGGCAAATTGAGTCAATAAAGTACAGTTAAGTGGTATGGTTAAGTCGTATAAATGAAACTAAATTACGACATTATTTTTACGCGTCTTACTATAAATAAAACCGGCCAAGTGCGAATTGGACTCGCACACCGAGGATTTCATACAAATTTGTAGGTATCTAAGACTATCCAGTTTAGCAGAGCCCTCTTCCTAAGCAAAATGTGGGCAATGAGGGGTCATTTTAGATTGGTCACTGACAGACACGTATAAAAATAATTTTTCAAACCTTTCTTGACAGATACTTGGACGCACGGACGCACAGACAGACAAAAAGACAGATAAGGGTTCTGATATTGCCAACTGAGTATGTAATAGTTCAGTGATAGGTTCTCAAAGTTAATATCTTATGTATATTTTAGTTATATATAAGTCAGTATTACATAATTTACTCGCCAAATAATCCGATACTACTTGAAAATGGGTAAGTTAACGTGAACCCGGTTCCCCATTTAATCACATCATTACTACAATTAAAACGCAGTGGTTATATTCTCTTTGAATACAATTAAATCGTGGCAAGGCTTCAAATTCCTTTGAAATATAAATTACGTTATCGTTCTGAGCGGAACAGTTTGTTGCAAATGTGTTACCGCGAACAATTTCGGCACATTCCTTTGATCTTGAATCTCTATTTCAATATAGTACCTACCTACAGTATGTTTGTCAGTGTGTTCTGCCTACATTAGCCAAACTATCACGTCACAGATAAAGTTAGAGGACTAAGAGCTAGTGCCACTTGAATATGCTCTGTTTTAGCACGCAAATTTGAAACCACATTCGGTGTTAGTTCAGGTGTTTCTCTAAGCGAACCTCGCCCGCGGAATTATCGCTGCACCTGAAAAAATATAATTTGACCTTTTCGGTCGCAGGCTTTATATGAAGTTAGGTGTGTTGAAATTGGTGAATATCAACGACAACACATGGCCGACGACAAGACACCTGACTCCGTAAAATGCCTGCAATCAGTAGTAGTACTAACCAGTTGTAGGTTATGTATGAGACAAAGGGCCACACTGAAAACTAGCGCTGCGACTCTCTGCCACATCATGGGTTTGGCCCTTATTTTGTGCTTTTCGGCACTACTGAGGTTTATTTAATTTGTTGATGTTCAATTTTTTTATCGAATTTTTACACTAGTCCTACTTTTTCTTCTTCTATCAAGCAGGCTAAGCTAGCTAATAGCATGATTGTCGAGCTCAGCGATGAGTCCGTGCGTGTACAAGGTTCGTTTAGATTTCTAATCCTTGATTATACTTATTATACATGCGAAAGTAAGTTTCTTTTTAGTTCCACCTTTTCACCTTAAGTATTAATCCTATTCCCATTAAATTTTGCTTACATTATATAAGAAGATCAGAATAAATAACAGATGCCTTTTATACCGAAACAATTACGAATGAATTAATGGCAGACGAAATCGCGTTTAAACCTACTAATCTTTAGAAACTAAGCAACAACTACTTACATAATATATGTCCCAGTTACATGAAATAAATGATGTTATTATTATTATTAACAGCTAGTACTAAAAATAAGTCAGGCAACATGGTCCATACTATAAATACGTTAGTACATTAAAATTACAAACTAATTTACATTTATACACGTAGGTAATTGTTTTAATGCTTATATGGGTACAATTTAGTTAATAACAATATAAATCTTAGATTATACACCAACCAAGCAGTATCAACAATATGTATTCTTCGTTCTATGGGCTTTATAGGTACTCAGTAATTTGCTCAACTGTCACTCAAGTCTCATGAAATGTCATAATTTCCGGCGTAAGCTCCTACACTATAGGGTTGTGGTTTTTGCATACTAGATCTCGCGTAATCTACAGTTCTATTAAATGGCTATCGTTGTCACTTTCCAGCAGGCTTATGTGCCCGGGTGCGAGAGGGACGCGTGCTTAACGCGAGTTTGGTGAGATAATGAGGGTGTAGGAAGTTTTAAGCTATCGTTAACGATGGCAGTGGACGTATTGGATTAACGTTAAGGACCCTAATTTGGTGGCGGTCTTTGATATCCCGATATAATAGCGTTGCTGGAGATTAATAGTGAAACCATGATACAGTCTTCAAAGTTTCACAGTTAGGATACAGTTGAAGGACATAATTAATAATAGTCGGTAATAATTGTTGCAAAAATTTTACGTTATACTTTTTACTGTGTCGCATTTGACTAATTTATTAATGCTTTTAACCGTAGCTTGGTTCGGATAAATTGGTCTGGCATCTAAAATAAAGTTTCTCAAGTAGACTTCCTACGGCTGATATGGTCATGATGATGATAAATAAAATATTGTGGTCTTCATTTACGTTGCATGAAGAACACCCATGAAAATTGAATGAGTCCAGACTTAACGGTGAGATTTCGGGATTTTTAATCCTATGGGAATATTGGGATCAAAAGTAACCTACAAGTGAACACTGTTTTGTCAATGATTACCACACTTTATTATTTGTTCGTGAGAACAAACTTTTGCAAGAAACTGTCTATAATAATGGTTGGAGCACAGAATAAGTATAGTGTTGGAGGTTCACATCTGAATTTAAAGCAAAGCTAACGAAACGAGATGAATTATGTCATGTCATGAGACAGAAAGGGAGCGAAATACTAATAATGACGTATCAGTAGGTAGGTAGGTATATCGTCTCGTTGGCTTTGCTTTAGATTAGAAAAATGGAAGGGTAGAGTCGTCTTTCTATAGGCAAAGCGCGTAACTGAGTCCTCGCCTGCGCGGTACAGGGGCGCGGGGGTAGGACGACAAAGGGGACTGAAGGAGGTGCGGGCGGCAGGCGCTTCTTAGCACAGCTCATTCCGGTTGCCGCCCGCACCTCCTTCAGTCCCCTTTGTCGTCTACCCCCGCGCCCCTGTACCGCGCAGGCGAGGACTCAGTTACGCGGTTTGCCTTTAGTTTTGCAAGTATTAGGTAATTAGTTACAACCAAACGAACTATAACATTTAATTATGCAACACTAGTGTTTACCCGCGACTTCGCACACGTAAATAATTAGATCCAGCAGCTGAATTGAAAATTTCGGGATTTTTAAAAATGCCCGTGGGAATTCCCGAAAATTAAATCGTGGTTTTCATTGCGTTAAATTAAAAACAATCATGTCAAATTTCGTGACTATTGGAATGAAAAGTTACCTTTGTTTTATTCCAGATATCCAGCTATCTACATACTAAATTTTATCCAAATCCGTCCAGCCGTTTCAGCGTGAAGGAGTAACAAACAAACTCACTTACTCACACACTCACAAACTTTGGCATTTATAATTTTAGTAGGATAAGATATATATATTTGCTGCAATGTAATTTAAAAATTTACTAACATACGAAAACACACGAAAATAACAACTCAAAGACTGAAATGTCACCTTGAACCGTTTACAGTTCCATCGGGCCATTAGACTAATTACTTTAATCGCCGTAAACAGTTAAGACGATTGGTCGAGTAAGCTGTTTTACTATCAATTCATTAATCTAACGCCAATTAAATACTTCCTTATTTACTGAGAAACCCTACATTCCTTAATTAAGAGTATTTAAAAATCCTTGTTTTATTCTTATTTTTCAAAGTATTTAAGTTTCATTTTATTTATTACTCTAAAGCGCGTAATATTGTACTGATGAAAAGTTTCCAAACTTGGGAAATTTCTGTACTTAAAGTTCTAAGATTTAAATGTACAACAAAACCATTTTAAGAGCTCTCTAGATACATGCCTTTTATTTCAACAGCCTGCCTTATGAATATCTAGATCATATTATTCAAAAATTCCCAAAAAAAACTTGACTGAATAGAAACTTGTTATTGAAGAATAGGTTCCTTAGTGATGAATTTAAAGGACGCACAAGTTAGTTCTACTTTACGTTTTTTGTCTGTGGCAACCGGTCGCTTTAGGTTAGCAACCACTACTGCCAATGACTCCTGACAACAGCAAAGTGTATATCACAAGTTACTTAGTTGTACTTATAGGGAAATTAAAAAAAGAGTGTTGTGGTTGGTGCCGAGACTTTACCGTAACTAAAATGTGACCAAAGAGTATTAGTAAGTACTATAGAAAGTGACAATGGCATTAATGTCATAAATAGGATTATAATATAATTATGTACAGTCAAGGAAACTGTTTCACGTACCAGGGCGGAATCTTTGTGCTCCTAATGTCATGTTGACATCCCATATATCTGTCAAAGAAATCATAGCGAAATTGGTTATGAAAAGGTTCCACCCTGGTACTTGATTCAGTTTACTCGACAGTAACAATAACAATACGCTCAACCTAAGAAGACTGCATTCACACTCCAGCACTTTAATCGAAGTTGAATATTTTTCTTGTGTAGCTTTTACTTCTGGAAAATAGCGAATAAAATAAACTCTTCAATAAAAAAAAAGTCCTCCAGAGTTTAATCCTCGGGCCATTACCCCCATTTTTCCGGGGAATCCCGCTGAAACGTGTGACTGGCACTTGACACACGCAACATTAATCAGCCTCTCCCAATGATTCATTAAAAATGAAGCAATTTAAAACGGTCCGTCCCTTTCGCCCCGTGCCATGGGCAGGCGAATTTAAACTTATTGAAGTGTAATAAGTACCCTTTTTAAACGACACCTAAAAGGAGATTAATTAGAGCGGTTTTTATGGTAGGTCCGATTTCTATGTTTTTATTAACCGGCTACAAAAAGGAGGTTATACTGGTTAACATACGATAAAATATACAAATCTGCATACATGGTAATTTTCATTATTCATTACCAATACGTATGATGTTCGCGCTTGTAGGGCACTTAATTAAATATCGTGAAGAAACGTACACACACCTGCAAAATAAAGAAACTGTATTGTAAAAAATAAATAAACAATCGTTGAGTTACGGTCAAGGAAACTGAGTCACGTACCAGGGTGGAATAGGTTCCACCCTGCTATGTGCTACTAATGTCATGTTGACATCCCATACATCTGCCAAAGAAATCACAGCGAAATTGGTTATGAAAAGGTTCCACCCTGGTACGTGATTCAGATTTCGACTGTACGTACACTCGTATGGTATAAATGGTAATTTGTACTCGTATTGTACCTAACCTATACTAGGTGGTTTAAGATTTACCTTCAATATTTTCAGCAGGTGTTTTGGTTATTTTGACTATTCCGGAATAATTTTAAAAAAGAAAGTGGTAAAATGAAATGTAAGAATAAACTGTTCTTTTATTAACCGACTTCGAAAAAAGGAGGAGGTTATCAATTCGGTTGTATTTTTGTTTATGTGAACCAAATGGTTGAAGGTTATTGCTTGACGCCAACGGCTTGAAATCGGCGACCAGTTAAAACAAACTGAGTAGTGAGTATCTAAGTATGTAAAACATTCACCGAAATATTATTATATTATATTTGTTCTAACACGATTCAAATGACAGATGCCAAACTGACGGAACTAGAGTCCCTCCTACTGTTACGCAAACTATCGATAGTTTTGCATGTACCTAGTGCTAAAAGTGGTAATAGCATTATTTGTTGGTTTAAACGTTACGCTATCGAGCTGAAAGTCTTATTTGAATTTTAAGATATAATTTATTCAACACTTGGAGTGTCACTTTCCGACTCTGACAAACAATCTTGCAAATTAATAATAAGTGCCTAAATAAAATAACCGCTTTTATTTTTACCGCTAACACTCGACCTCTAGCAATTGCGGCTTATTGAAACAACATTATAAGGGCGTTCATTAAAGAAAGTAAGTTAATATAACACAGTGCCTACGCAGCAACTTAGCAATTTGCTAGCAAATTTGAGTTCAAAATTAGAACAATCAGCAGTTTTAATGTGATTTCATTTTTTCAAGCATTATATCTCTTTTTTAGTTAATTACCGCCTCACAAAGTTACAATCATGATGTGTCATTTGAAACATCTTAGAACAAATAGAATGTAGCTTTAAATTAATTTTTCCCGTAGTGACATCTGTTTGATCGATTTAAAGCAAATATTTCACAAACACGTTTCAAAGGATAATCAATTCCAACACGACATCGTTCTACTAACTCGGCAATTAACGTCAACCGTAAACTAAATCATATTCGCGCTTATATCACAATGTAACTATCACAGACGCGTAACTTACATCACTATGCCCATAAAATCTGATATTTACAGTACACTAAAGGTGTTAAGTGTTTAAAATATTAGCGACGCGCGAATCAAACAAGGTCGTTTAGCGACAGTTAAGCGTAACATGAGCAGCCTTGCCGCTTAAACGGTTGTATAGATAGTGCCATGAGAGTTGAAGTGAATGATTACCTACAACATGTGTAATGACAGCAGGATTTTCACACTTACTCATTCATTTCATTCGTTCTCCTTTTGCGCAATCAGTTCTTTTTTTTTTATTTCAACTCTCATGGCACTCACTACCCATATCTGATCGACCGAGCTTCACTCGGGCTAAAAAGTGCGGGTAGTTCGAAAGACTCCCGCTGCTAAGCAGACATTGACACCCTGCAGTTCAACTCGTGACCACGGCCACTGTTATGTGGCCGAAACGTTGCGGTAAATATTACTCGTATGTTTGTCCCGTTAATGGTATTTAATTATAACACGTGTTTTCCCTGAAATAAGACAATTAAGCAGATCTATTGTTCGCACCTGGAAACCAATTTCATCGAGTGTTAGAGCTGTTTCTGTGAACCTCGAAATAAATAAATGTTTAAATATACAAGATTTGCTCATTTAACGATATTAGATTAGAAAACCTCATACATTTTTATTGCCAACTTTATATTATTTAATTTCCCAAAAAGACATAATATGCAGCCAATAATACACATCGCACTGTTGGGCACAGGACTCCTCTCAGAATAATCCATTGATCAAATTGGCAGCTGTGTACAGAGTTCCTCTTTTTTCTTTCCTTCATCGAAAACTTCTGGTAAAATTTCACCCATAAATTCCGTAAAGTAACAAAGTTAACCCACAATTCTTTGCATACCTCGTACATACAACAATGCAACGTAGGTAGGTACTGTCTTTATCACAAGGTCGCCTGTGCACTGCAAAATTGCTAATTCTAATAAATATAGTATACTTAATGGGTAGTTACTAATAATGGTATTCCAATTTTTTTTACACGGTTGTTTTGCTTGGTTACGAGTAGGTACTCTTCTTTGCTACCCATTTGGTTTGGCCTCGGACATTTGTTCATGTGTGTTTACTTCTTTGTATGAATTGTATGTAATTACGTAGGGAGTATACTCTGGAGCTACTACTAAATTTTTCCTAAGTAGCATAGCACACTCTCAGATCAGCAGCGTAACTTACTTACTTACTATCAGGGCGCAGTAACCCAAAGTGGGTCTTGGCCTCCAACACCAGATTACGCCACGCTTTACGATCTTGAGCCAGCTCTTGCCAGCCTTCGACAACGAGATCCAAAAGGCCTTTCAGGATTTCGTCCCTCCAGCGGTAAATTTAAAATAATGTATCATTTTAATTTAGACTCCACGCATTTTGTGTTGATTGATACGCTATTGATTGCCTTTTGCTTGGAATGCGAAGGCTTCTTTTTATCCCGAAAGGTGCAAATTTCACGCGGCATAGGTACCTACAGATCAGTCATCCTAAAAAGACGCAGCTTAGAGAACATAAGTATTTGTTAAAAAAATATATTTTTTAATACAATCTTTTTATTATTGCAATTTTTGTTGGCTGTACTTGCTAAGATAGGAATAAATTTATTTGCGGAATTTCAGCGCAACAAAAAAATACTTTAAAATTTAAGAAAATGGGACAAACATTAGACAACATAGTAAAAAGATAGTGTAGTTGCATTGTCATCCAAGCTATAGGTATATCCGTACCACGTTTTAAATCTATGTCACTAAGGCAAAGTACATATCGCTTTAGAAAGAGACGACGCGAAAACCGCGCGCGCATACTGCGTACGTGGCCTAAACGTTGAAGAGTTCCGTTCTGCGGAGATGATCCTGGCCGGGCCACTAGAATTTTGTTTAACGTTGCAAGTTCAATAAAAGCTTTTTTGTTAATAGTTTATACCTCTAAATCTCCCGTTCTGACGTTGTCAGGCCAGCCCTTTGTGTACATACATGTCCAAATCATCCCGAAGCTTAAAAATTACAATAATAATAACCCCGTCAGTATAGAACCGTACTCGGGCTACTACAAAACAACTCGTTTTTAGTAGTTCAAGGGAACCAAATAACTGGTTTTGAGTTTTACGAATTAGCGGTATTTGCACTAGGCTATAAGATAGGCTGTTTTTGCGGAGGCGGCTGCGGAAGGGCAGAGCTTGGCCTTCACGGAAGCGGAGGTTAACGGAGGCGGGGGCGGAGGTGGTTAAGTTAATGCTAAATAATGCATAAAAACATGCTTTTGAATAAGTATTTGTCAATATTAAATTCATCATCTCAGCCTATATAATGTCCCACTGCTGGGCACAGGCCTCCTCTCAGAATAAAAGAGTTTGGGCTGTAGTTCCCACGTGGGCCCAGTGCGGACTGGGAACTTAACACACCATTGAATTACTCCGCAGGTATGTGTTGGTTTCCCCACGATGTTTTCCTTCATCGTGCCAAGCTCGTGGTAAATTTCAAATGCAATTTCACACTTGAATTCCGAAAAACTCAAGGTGCGCCGGGCTTGAACCCGCGACCCTCTGCTAAGAGGCCATAGGTCAAACCATGAGGCCACCACGGCTTATGTAATATTAAATTAAATTAAAAATAAATAATAATCTAGCGGGAGTACCCAATATCCACTTGATGGTCTGACGACATCGTGAGAGATGCGGGTAACCCATGGATGCAAGGCGAGTTGTCGTTCATTGTGGCGTTCTAAGGGGGAGGCCTTTGTTCAGCAGTGGACATCTTCCGTCCGACTGATGATGATGATGATGAAATACTAATAAAATAAAAACGTGTTTCTTTTAAGCAAGCTCACAACAGTCATAGCTTCTCAAGATTTTAATCATCTCTTAGGCATAACGTTTCTGCTAAATTTCTTAGAAACGGATCTAGTGCTCTACGTCTACATGATACTCTGTTATGTGGAGGAATATACTCTACTTGTGGTTATATGTACACGGTAGAGTCGCTTTTTCACATTCACAATGTGTGACAGCGATAAACGAATACTAATATATAAATAAATGGATATCATGAGGCAATTGACACCAATGAGGCTATCGTTTTTTGTCTTTCTTGATGGCGCCACTGTTGCGTGAGGTTTTTAAATGTGGCTTTCAAAGTCTGTTATTACGGGCGTGAAAACAAATGAGAGATGCATATGAGATTCGACATTTCGAAGACCTCACGCTACACTAGCGCCTCTAGCGGCGAATTCATACGCGATAGCCCTGGCAATGTATGTTATACTGTGTATAAGATTACATTAGATTAGATTTTACCTTGCAGTGTATGGAATGGATGTTATCCTCTAATTAACAAAACCCCCAATAAAACCCTCGTTGCCAGGTTGAGGGATAAAATATAAAAGCCCTGACTGACTGGCTCATCAACACTGAGCCCAAATCCATTAACCTATAATTTAAATCTATGTAAACAAAAAGTGCATCGCCGAAATGTACAGTCGAACAAACTGCTTCAGGTACAAAGGTGGAACCTTTTAATAATCAATTTCACTATGATTTCCTTCACAAAAGTATGGGATGTCAACATGACATTAGTAGCACAAAAGTTCCAACAGTGGATTTAGTTTTGTTTTACTGTACACGCGTAACTTCCGAACGACGACATCAAAAATAGTTTTTTTTTGTTCTGTTCTTTATTGTCAGGACAAGGATTGTGTTAGACAAAAAAAAAACAGAAACCAGGCGAAGCCTCGGGCAACAGCTAGTTTTGCATAAAAAATCCCAAATGCCAAATTTTTTTTTTCTTATTTATGTAATTTTGATTGTGTGTGTTTGCAGTAACAAATAAACGTTTTATCTATCTATCTATCTATCTATCTATCCAAATTCCCATAGGATAGGGTGAATGGCAGTCCGAAACCAAACCACGAGCGAAATGTACGTAGTGTATTACATAAAGACAGATATTTTCTTATGGTATAATGATTGATACAATAATAGTATAAGTACTAAATAGAAACCTTTTCCTACCAGTAAGGTAATGAATAACAAATATAAAATAAAAATAGCTTACCTTTTTTTTTCTCCCTGTACCTGTTTTCTGTATCGCTTATTATTGTGGTGTACAATAAAGAGTCTTTGTATTATATTGTATTGTAAAAATGTGACAGTAAATCATGTTAAAATGACAGAATATTAATTGTAATAGCAATTACTAGCAACTTATAATATGAGTACAGCAATGTATTGTCAACTTTAAGACCAGATAATAGTATCATGACGTCATTATTGTTATTTAGATACGGTTCTAGATTCAATTAAACCACATGCGTAAGTTGACCACTTATTATTATCAGCAATAGTGTTGCGTATATTTGCTAATAGATGGCGCAACCGTCGCCGGCCGCCGTATCAATTCTATTGCTATTTCCGTCACACGACCCGAAGCGTGTATATCTCTGTTTCGCTTGCTTCGGAAAATCCTAGTTTAGAAGCGTATTATTCTACTTTTATCTAGTAAACAACGATGAATAGGCTTGGTAAGGGGTTTTCATTTTAATTTTGTATTACTATGTTAGTTTTTTTACATGTATTACATGCGTGTTCTAGATCGCACTATCAAAGTTTTGCAAGCTGCTAGCTTATATACGTTCGTTGCGATCGCAAATCGGGGAGTCCGTTTCTACACAGGAAGGTAGTAGTAAAGGGTAGAGCTACGTTAAATCTACTCATTGTGGTCCCGGAGGAGCTGATAATGGTATAGCCCACGGTGACAGGTCGCCGCGATGTCGGTTTTTAGGGCTGTAAGGATGCCCATTGTGAACGCCCAGTAGAGGCGGAATTTGAATGGCGTAATGCCGATTTGTAAGGGACCCGTAAGAGGCCCAGTTGATGACGACTCCGGTCAGAAGTCTAGAGGCATGTAGACCTCAACCCCACTGTAGTAGAAAGTTTGACTCTCTTTTGCCCCCCTAAAACAAAAAAGGTATTGTTTTGAAATCCACTAAAGCAGTGTTTTTCAAACTTTTCCTGGCCCCGGGGTGGTTTGAAAAATATTTGGGCTTAGTGCTTACGTCCACTTACAGTTAATTTAATTATCTTACGTTGATAACACAAAGATTGAATAATCATACACAATAGCGGTGAGAGTATTTTAAAGATATGCCACTTAAGGGGGTCGTATGCCACTTAAGGGGGTCGCAGCCCCTTAAGTGGCATGCGCGAAAAACACTGCACTAAAGGAAACAAAAACGGGATGGGCCAGATTGGGCCTGTAACGTGATCCACTGGGCAACCTTTTCATAATAAATGTCTTGACACAAAAACTTGTCCTAATAATATTTTTTAAAACGATATCTTAGGATGAAATGATTCGTTATTGTGATATTCCACGGAGACAAAAACATGAGACATTTTTAGGGTTCCTTACGTTAGACGTGAAAGATAGAACCCGTAGAAAGGATTACTCGTGTGTCTGTTGGTCCGTCTATAACACTAAATTTTCCCCAAATCTGCTGAACTGTTTAAGTTCAGTACACTTATGAATTTATTTGACCCATAGGTACACGAACGTGTTACGTAAACCAATTAATTTTGGATTTGGGGGACACACTTGACGCGTGACCAGTGACGCGTCAAACGAAAGTTTTTGTTGCGGGTGATTCAAGATGTAGTTTTTTTTTAATATTTAGTTTCCTTTTCCGAGATGCTTTTAAACAATAAGACCGTCTATTGTTTACTCAGCGTTTTGTCGTTTTTGTAAACTCATTCATTTTACAACTTTTTAGTGTTCAATAAAAAGTACATACGTACCTAAATATTTGTATTGCATTGTAATTCAAATTTATTGAAAATAGACGAAAACCTCACCCCGCTTTATCTATATCCGAAACCAGTAGTTTTTTTTAAATTACACCAAATTTTTTTTTCTTGTAGATTACAGGAAATATTAAAATGTTTTGTGAACATAGCAAACGAAAGGCGGTAAGGCACAGTAAGGGTCTCAAGGGGTATATACAAAAATCTATAAAAAACATGATATCAACAGGTTACAGTATTTTCTTCTTGCAATTTCGACTTGCGCATGTCTGGTATTGCCATTTGTTTAAACTTTATACGATTATCTATGTTGTTCTTTAATAACTCGTTAAAAGCAAAGATGAAACAAATAAATTAGCGTTCGGTATTAAGTTGAAAAGATTTTAATGAAACAATCTACCTTCGTCTAATTTAATTAAAAGTTGCCAGGGTGGGAACGAACCCCGAGATATCGATACAAATATTTTAATAAAGCCTTTAGGAAACATGGCAGCCATTTTAAGGCGGAATATTCAATTTTATGCGCTACGAATTACGCATCTGGCTTTTTATAAGGAAACCTGTGCATTGTACAAATTGCAGGTGTATGTTAAACTTGTTAATTGTAGCCATAGGGATAAATCTCTCTATCTAAATTAACTCTAAACATTTTTTCACTGATATAAAGCTACACAATTCTATGAATAGTAATATGAATAGTAGTAGAGTCCATTAAGGGCCTAAGTATCTAGGCTAGCGGAGCGGGCGCACGCCTGCGGGTGCGGGCACAGAGGGCCTACTCCGAAATTCGAAAATCGAATCCCTCTCATTCTCATATTAAGAGAGGGACGGAATGACACGAACTTCGATTTTAAAATTTCGTAATAGCCCCGCAGGTAAAATCCGTCGCACGCGCCGCGGGCAGTAGCGTCTTTAGCCCATGTAGCGCCCGTGTGCAATTATTACTTTAGCGCCATCTAGGAAGCGCGCGGTCAAAATGCAATAGGTACAAAGTGCCGCGGCCGGCGCCCCTAACACCGCTGCCGCCTGTGTGCAACGCACACCCTGCACTATAGGTAAAGACGCCTCTGCTCATACTATTTCTCAATAGGCGTCCACTCCGTGCTAACCGCGTCAGCTAGCTAGGCCGTAAGATCCTTTGCACACCGCGTATTTTAAACGCGCCGTTGACGCACTTTTTTATTGATACGCGATACGCACGCAAATTGTATCGCTGCTCTATGGAAAGAAAAACGTGATGTTAGCGCGCGTTACTAAAACGCACATCGACAAACCGTTCAAAAAACGCGGTTTGCAAAAGCTCGAACTAATCCGTGTTTCCTTGTCAAGGAGAAATCGAATGGAAAGCCAACTGTGAACCAACGCATTAGACCTCGGGGTCATTCTCGTATTATCATACGACTGGCCCGTATAATTGAATTAAATAATTATATCTGTCTCTTGGTAGTTTTAATTCATAGATTTACAGTATCCCTGATTATTAGGCGACTTTTTAAGTTGCGTGCGGGTAACAGGAGTGCTCAATAAAATAATTACATTTGACATACAGCCCATATACTGTTGCTTTCATTAATAGCGGCTGTAGGTACAATTGTTATTTAAATGCGAATTTAATCATCATTGCTGTAATATGATATACTTATATGCAAATATCAATTCAAACAGAACTCAGTCCCGTCACGATTATGCGACTTCTATTGACTATTTATTTAGATTTCTGTGGTCAAAACACTGACGCATTGCCGCACGTGTTGCGTTGCCCTCTTGATAGGCACACCTTAGGCACACCTTACTTCCCGTCACGTGATACAACAAATGAGAGCCTCTCCTCATAGCACCGTGTTAGTAATACATCATCCCAGCCTATATACGTCCCACTGCTGGGCACAGGCCTCCTCTCAGAGCAAGAGGGCTTGGGCCATAGTTCCCACGCGGGCCCAGTGCGGATTGGGAACTTCACACGCACCATTGAATCGCTTCGCAGGTTTGTGCAGGTTTCCTTACGATGTTTTCCTTCACCGCAAAGCTCGTGGTAAATTTCAAATGTAATTCCGCACATGAATTTCGAAAAACTCAGAGGTGCGAGCCGGGGTTTGAACCCACGACCCTCTGTTTGAGAGGCGATAGGTCAAACCATTAGGCCACCACGGCTTTAGTAATACATATCAGGCTATATATACTGAATCAGGCGTTACTTTGCGCAGGTCCAATTAACTATAAACAGTTACTTTGATCACCCACGGCCTAATCATAGCTACGTCTATGAAACAAATGTGTGTTCATGAAGCTCCTCTAACTTACACGCTGTAAAACACACATAAACCCAACTATCATCTGCAGAGCTCATCCTCAAAGTACACATTGTGTGGTTTGTGCGTGTTATTACAGCGTGAAGGTGGAGGGGCTGCATGAACATACATTTGTTGTACAGACGTAGCTATCATAAGGTCGCGCGTGACCAAATTATAATTGTTTTAACTTTATTTCCGAATAGTGTACGACGAATAGCTTGTGTGCGTATAAGTTCGTTGTGTGTGTGAGTTCCTAGTAAGGTCCGACCGAGACTGCTTTTTAATCTCGGCCGAGACCGAGACCGAGACCGAGAAAAAAATATATTCTCGGCCGAGACCGAGACCGAGACACAAAAAATAAGTGCTTTTTTCTATATTATCATTTTATTATCTAAAAAAAACCGGACAAGAGCGTGTCGGACACGTTCAAGATAGAGTTCCGTAGCCATTTCGAAAAATCAAGTAATATATATATTTCTATGAATTTACTTCTGTACAGAATCTTCCAAATTTAGGTATATTTTATACCTTAGGCTGCTATTTACTCTTAAACTACTAATAATTCTCAATCTTAGCCGTTATATTTTTCCTGTTAATTTGATATCCTTACTATACTAGTGCCATCCACGATTTTGACAAAATTAGATATTGTAATAAGAACCACGGCACGCGTCATCGTGAATGACTCTACCGTTACCATCCTGAATTTTTTCAAATTATGCAGATTTATTTTAAGTTGTAAGCCGCGCGCCAATATTTAAATTCAGAGCCGTCGCGGAGTCTCGGTCGCGACCGAAATCTCGGCTGTTTTGGGCCGAGACCGAGACCGAGATCTCGGCCCGATTTTTGGCCGAGATTTGTTGATCTCGGTCGGACCTTAGTTCCTAGCATACTTAATCGATTCATCCCGACTAATCCACACACATTTTTACAAAGCTTGAAAAAACATTGAGAAATAAGGAAAATACACTCTTTTATTTATTTAATACATTAAAGGCCCACCCTTTCTGGAGGGGCATCGGGCAACCCTTTTCCACAGATTTTTCTCCGACACTCATACATATAATACCTTTTATCGATCGGCCTTTTGTTCAGTACTTGCTAACCATCTGCTTCATTATTCATTATGTAACGTAATGTAACATAAATAATAGTTATGTTTGCATATGAAATTGAAACTATTCCTTTAATCCCAATGAACATGTATTCTCTCATTCTGCTATGATTGTAGTTAAGAACATTAATGTTTAAAAAAAATAGGGTCCGTGTCTTAAAATTTGGGTTAACGGAATATAAACCATTATTGGTTCTTGTCCATGACTGGTGCCATCACCCTATAAGCTCCGTTTGCACCAGAGACGTGCGAGAATGTGTTTTTGTTGAGGACGCTTCATTTACCTGGTTCCACCAGAGATGTGCTGTGCGAGGCGAGGTAAATGAAGCGTTTCTATTGGTTAATGAAAAACACATTCTTCGCAACTCGCAACACATCCTCGCACATTATTGGTGGAAACGCGACAATAATGTAGCAAAGTGTAACGTCGAAAAACTGATGGCCGTTATAGAAAAAACCGGCCAAGAGCGTGTCGGACACGCCCGAAATAGGGTTCCGTAGCCATTGCGAAACAATTAAGTAATCGTTTTCTAAGGATTTCGTATTTTGTACGGAATATTCCAAGTTTAGGTATATTTTATACCTTAGGCTGCTATTTACTATTAAAACTAATAATTCTCAAGCAAACTTAGCCGTTATAGTTTTCCTTGAAAGTTTGATATACTTACTACCATCCTGAATTTTTTCAAATTTTTCGACCCACCGGTTTAGATTTTAGAGGGGGGGGGGGACGCTCGATTTTAATGAAAATTTGCACTTTGAAGATGAATATTTCGCAAAAAAATCACTGAATCGAAAAATCCTCTCAGCAACCCCCTAATGGTTTTAAAAGACCTATCCAACGATACCCCACACTACAGGGTTGGATGAGAAAAAACAAATCACCCCCACTTTACGTCTATGGGAGGTACCCTAAAAAATTTTTTTAATTTTTTTTATTGTACCATTTTGTCGGCATAGTTTACATATATATCCGTTCAAAATTACAGCTTTCTAGCATTGATAGTCCTTGAGCAAAGCCGCGGACGGACGGACGGACAGACAGACAGACATGGCGAAACTATAAGGGTTCCGTTTTTGCCATTTTGGCTCCGGAACCCTAAAAATACAAAATATATTTATCGCTTTAAGCGAAACTTTTCTTACGCACGGCAAAAATATGGAACCAGCTTCCTGGGACAGCATTCCCGGAGCTGTACAACTTAGGGATCTTTAAAAATCAAGCCTATTAGTCACGCTTCATGTTGCAGGTGTCCATTTTTTTTTTTTTATACGACTGGATGGCAAACGAGCAAAGTGGGTCTCCATGGGCATGGTATTATTTGACTTGGTATTATGTGGTGGTATTTGACTATTTTGTATATGTTTTATAAATTAAAACTACACAATGCCTGTTATCGAATAGAAAAACAATTTTTAATCTACCTTTACAAATAACAAAGTTATAAAGGTTTGAAATTCAAGATTAGACAGAGAAAGACATACTGGCATGTGACGTCACACGCCAGTACCGCCATACTTGCTGCATAGAGAAAAGCGTGTGAGAAAGAGACAGGTATATAGATTTTTCAAAAAATCAGTTGTAATCCAATTTTCAACTGATTTAAATTTTCTCTTCGCTAAACACTATCTGTATAGGTATCTATATTTTCATAATAATATTAAGATATGGCAAAATCAGGAGATGTCAAATACCGTATTATTAACGCTCAAAAGCACCTCCATATCAGATTACCCTTAAGAACAGCTGGACCGTGTCTAAACGCGAAAACATGAATAAAATGGGTCGTCAGGGTCATAAAAAATTAATGAGACAGTTAGAAGTCGAGATTAACTGCAGGTTTTCTGTTATGACAACGTAAATAACGGAGATAAATAAGTTAAAACATGATGGGGGAGGCAGAAATTTGGTGTTTATGAAGTCCTTTTATTGTTTGTTAGTTATGATTTGCGAGGCGACACCTCCCTTGCCTAGTTCTCCGCGGGTGTGTAAATTTTGTAAAACGTTCTATTTCATTTCCTTTTTAGTGTAGCGTATAGACAAAACTTAGCCTAGTTGCCTAATATCCATAATAAATAATAGTATGGGACTAGGTCAATTGGTGATATTTATTTATTCAAAATTGGAGCCTATGTTGTTACCAGATGACTTGCCTTTTGGTACTAGAAACTTGTAAATTGTCATTAGGATTAATTTATCTTTTTCTTGTTCCAGACAATACTATGCAAAGAAGAATGTTCGTCCGAGGCGAAAACCTTAATTGAAGAGGATGGGCCACTTCCACCGTGCTCCCTCTTTACTCAACTCTCTGCTGAAGGTAGTAACAGCTTTAGTAATGAATAACAATTAGTCTATGGCTAATTCTGGTCAGATTCTGTAAGAACAGAACAAACCGGGTTTACCATCACACACTCGCCGGCCGGCCAGAACGACCGAATCGATTCCGTCGATAAGCAAAGTCAAGCTCTATTGAAATAGAGTTCCGTTAGACGCGATGAAAGTTGACGAGATTAAAATTTATCTTTTTAGTTTTAAAACATAATAATATATTTTTAAGTGATTTTTGTTTCTTATTACGAAATCTTTTAAGCTATAGAGATAATTATTTTTTTTGTTCTTTCGGGATTCAAGTATATTTTTTTATAAACTATTGGCCTGAAACGTTCATGGCGTGGAATGGAAAAAACGCAAGTGTCACCGTACCCATCCTACCCGAAAAGTATTATAGTTGGTGTACTTTGCTATTTGAGTGTCTTTACTGGCTCTGGCCTGACATATCCGTTTTCCTAAAATGTATTTTTCGCAAAATGTCTGCTTTTCTGAATGTCAACACGTCTTTTGCTTAATGCCTTTTAAAATTGCCTGTCTCCAAGAATGACAGTTTTTGTATAATGTTCGCTTTTCAGAAAGTGCTTATTCTCAAAATGTCTGCAACCTCAAAATATCCGCCTTTATAACGTTGGCATTCCAGAAAAGTCTTATTCCCAAAATAATAATCATCACAATAATATGAAAAAAAAAAATTTATTACCATTACCTAATAAAATTTACCCTTCACGTGTATGCCAGTCACTAAACGTCATTAATGTTATCTTGAATGCCAGTAATTTTATATTAGGTATAGATATTTATGTTATCAAAGAGTAAGTATGCAAGCAATTAAACCTTTTACATTTAGAACATTGATTTGAAAATAAAGCAGACATTATGGACAGCCTATTTAAAAAAGTAAACATAACGGGAAAGCAGAAATTATGGTAATGCTAATATTATAGGAATGTAAACATTATGAATAGACGACTTCCTGAGATTGTACACATTTTATAAATAGCAGACATTTTGAGAAAGCTGACAAAATCCCAACATATGCTAACATTGCATGAATGCTAACATTGTGAAAACGCAGACGTTTTGAGAATTGTACATTTTAGGAAAACAGACATTTCAGGCCTGAGCCCTTCACTTACCGATAAACGCTACGTCCTCTTGATTGAGACTTTTCTCACTAAGGTTTAGACTGGAGAATAAAAGGATGGTTGAAGTATTTAACACTGTTTAATATGAGTTTGATTTACTCCCGTGGATTTACTCTATCCTATCTTAGTAACAATTAGTTAGAAATAGTAAGGTATATGTCGCCCTTTCGTAGGTTGCCTCTATTATTTAATTAAACTACGAGTAGTTGACACTTTTATTAGCGCCCGTTGTGTTAGCAATAGGGCCGATAATCATATAACACGACTTGCAAGTGGCGACTTCGGAAATTGGTTACTTTTTACTACACTTTAATTTTAGAGTTTGAACTCTTTGTATAATAAAATTGACAATAATTTGGCAACTCTCTACATCTATGTCATTCGGATTTATTGTTATTTATTATTTTGGAAATCTTATTTTTATTTCATATAACCGGGCAAATACCATGTATAAATGTAGTTAACAGTCTGCCAGTGCATTTCACCAAATGCAATATAGTTAAGGTTGTTATCAAAGTAATTACCATTAAATGAGTAAATTGATCGTTTCCATAATACCCGATAAGAACCCATGGTTTTTGCTGAGTTCTAAAATGCCTCCGTGGTCATTTCGCTGGATTAACCGGTAGGGACGTGAGCGGCAAACTGAGGGTCATACGTGTAGGCAAAGTCACATGTAAGTATTATCTGTATTTACTAATAATCATCAGTTAGACGACGTCTAGTATTGAACAAAGGCCTCTTCCTTAGAACGCCACAATGAACGACAACTTGCCAACTGCTTCCACTGGTTGCCCGCAATTCTCGCGATGACGTCGGTCCGGTATATTAAACTTTCTTCTTCTTCTTACTCCGTACTAACAACGGCTCATTCATTACTATGGGCCGTAGCTTTTCCCGCCGTACAACCTTTTCACAAGAACTGCTCCACAAGACTTCCTTGATCAATACTAGACATTTGACTGATACAGGTGTTACTTTGCGGAAGTCCATATACCAATGAACTACACTAATTTGCCTTCGTTCTCCATTAATACATCGAATCGCGGTGGTTTGTTTTAGCGGAGAAGAAAGGTAAATTAGGGTAGTTCATCAATTAAGTATTCGACATTATTTACGACACGTAGGTAGTTCTAGTTAGTTCGGAATTTAACTTCTGAACGTTAAAGCTTGCATTGTATCAACAGTAGTTATGTATGTGTGTTCTACGGTTCACAAAATCTTGTCATATGCAAATACGTAACTACAAACAAGATTAGTTATACAAGAAACTTACGTTAAGTTCAAGGGAAGCGGTAATTTCCTGTTCGGCGAGCAACAAGGAGTCCTTGTGTAACTTGGCTCGTGAACTCGCCAGTACGTTTGCACAACTATGAAATACCAAATACCTCGAGTTCCAGTGCTTTTCAAACTAGGGCGTTCACCTTCAGTGACCAAGCAGAGCTCGGAAAGGGTGAGCTATTTCTATTTCAACTATCATGTGTAGATGTTAATATGGATACACCCTGAAAATAAAAGTTAGTACAGCCTAAACCTATAAAGGCATAGTGAAGAATATTTATGCTGAGTATGAACATTCACAGTTTCACACAGTTTTTGACTTATGATTTTTTTTAAGGATTTTTTTTTTTTTTTTTTTCGGGATGTATTCAAGCGATTTGCTTCGAATTTTGAAATGATGTTCTTTATATAGATTGGCATCGCCACCCAAAAAACGAATACTAGGTAGTTATTGTATAAAAAAAGAAAAAAAAAGACGAAATAAAAAAAAAACTTTTTTTATGTGGTTGTGAAGTAGTGATATCTCTAGATTTTTTTCTCAGAAATACTCAGAATAGACCATATATTGGCCTACTACTTGCCTAAATATCAAAATTTTCCAGGCGGTACTTTCTGTCAAAAATCAGCAATATGGCCGACTTACTACGGAAACCCGACTATGGCCTTTATTCTAAAGTTTCTGTATACTCGCAATTCTAATAAATGACCTGCGGTTTTTCTATATGTATACTATATTTTTCTTTGTATGTATATCGTTTATTTTCAATGCATTTCTTCGTGCGTTTAATATCCATTTATAAGTAGAGAAAGATCTTGAAACAACTAGCATTAAATGACAGGGTGTGTCCATGTGCTGTTGTTAACTTGCTCAAAACACCTCACATTTTCCGAGCTCTGCTACCCAGTGTATGTACGATCCTTGATCATAAATCTGCGAGTCACAATCGTTAATTTAATTTTTGTGTTGAAGGTGTGTAGTGTGTACCTACCCTGCAGTTATTTTGTAATATTTAACAGTTTCCTGTAGAGTTTGATTTAAAATACCTTAGTTAGCCAATTGAGTTGGCTATTACAATAAGTGACGTCACAGTTCGGACCTTCGAAGACATCCAAGCCGAAACCGGTAGCATCCCCCCCATATAGATCTCCCACAAAGGGCTAGAGCTGTTGCTGGGTTGGGTCCTACATTAACCAAGCTTGCTTCGCGCAGGGCTCTGTGTGCGTCGCGCGCATGCGTTGATGGGCGCGGGCGTGAACGGGTCCGCGGGCGGCGGGCGGGCGGCGCGCGCGTTGCGGCTGCTACTGCTGTTGGTGCTGGCGCTCGCGGCAGTCGAGTACCTCTTCGGCTCGATCCTGGACGCCTCCCCGCTCAGGACCTACCTGTACACTCCACTGTATAACGCCACACAGCCTACTATCAGGTGAGAGGGCGTACGCCTCTCCTTAGGACCTATTCGTACACTCCACTGTATAATGCCACGCAGCCTACTATAAGGTGAGAGGGCGTACGCCTCCCCTTAGGACCTACCTGTAAACTACGCTGTATAACGCCACGCAGCCTACTATCAGGTAAGAGGGTTGACGCCTCCCCGCTCAGGACCTACCTGTACACTCCACTGTATAACGCCACGCAGCCTACTATCAGGTGAGAGGGCGTACGCCTCCCCTTGGCACCTATTTGTACACTCCGCTGAACGCCACGCAGCCTACAATCAGGTAAGACGGTTTACTTCTCCCCGCTCAGGACCTATTTGAACACTCCGCTGTGTAACGCCACACAGCATACTATTGTATTAGGTGAGAGGCCATACGCTCCCCCGCTCTGGACCTACTTGTACACTCCGCTGTATAAGAATACTGAAACATTATCTTGACCACGATCAGACAACCATACAAACTGGCCGCAAGCAAACTTTAAGATTAAAAAAATCTGAAGTTTAAATAAACTGCATACATATATCTTATTCCAGATCCATTGAGCACCCGCCCTGGCCCAAGAAACTACCTTACACAGCCGAGTTGACGCAAAACCCCAAACCAAAAAACGCTACAAACGCCAACTCGACCCAAAACGTACCAAGTAGACGAAAACCAGAGACACCTCACAATAGTACTAATTCTCCTCTAAACATGTCGAGACAGGACGAGGATAGCACAACCTTATTGATTACCAAGATAATGGACAGCATCAAGAGCCTGGTGACCACGGAAGGCGTGGAGCTCAGGAAAAATGAGACGGAACTGCCGTTGTGTGATGTGCCCTCGGATTTAGGTGAGAAATTTCAGTCTCAAGAGTCAATTTTTAGCAAGGATTATATTAGTAGTAACTTTGATCAGTGGCTCTTAACCTTTTTATAATGGACAAAATTTTTTATTTTTTTTTTTTATTGTCAACGATAGAAACGTTTAGGTACATTTTTACGGTCTACATCCCGTATTTAATATTAAACCTCTTTTAACGCTTTCATATTAAATTATGGTCAATCCTTAACAAAGCGTTTTTAAGCGGCTTTAGCAAAGCCGTACTATAAAAACATAAACTGTACAAGTAATAACAAATGAAGGGTCCACGGAAAGAACATGTCTAGTCACCTTTTTTTTAAAAATTGAGATTTTAATCTCAAAATGTAGAGCTCACAAAGTACTATGACTTACCACTGAATTAAATAATCTGAAAACAATATAAAATCTATTTTTATCTTTTTAATAAATGGTAACCATAGTAATTGTTCGTGATGACTAACTTTCAAACCGCTCTAACTCAAAAAGTTGATTAGGTGACTAGACACGTTCTTTCCGTGGACCCTTCAAATAGCTACTGATGATGTTTCTTCAAGCAAATGTTAATCAGCAATTTTTGTAGGTCCTATACCGGTTAACAAGACTGACATGGAGCTGGATGTAGTAGAGAAGAAATACCCCGAAGTGCACTGGGGCGGGCGCTACTCGCCGCCTAACTGCACAGCCCGCCATAAAGTGGCCATCATCATACCCTACAGGTAGATATCATGTATTCATGTAACTGCCGTCGTCATAACGAAAAGAGGCACAACTATTTTTTTTTGTGAAATTGAAATGCAATTTATTCAGAATCAGGAAAAAAGGCGCATCTGTCTGATTTCGGCAATTCTCATTTTATTGTGCACCTGTCTAATTACCGTACCGCTTTTTTCCCGCACTAGTGACACGGTAATTAGACTTGAGTGCACGGATAAATGTAAATGGCAGCCATCCTTTTTCTAGATGTGCACTCAGTTTCAGTTCCGTGTCGCTTTTGCCTGACAAAAAAAGCGGTACGATAATTAGACAGGTGCACGATAAAATGAGAATGACCGATTTTTTCTATACATTTTCGTAAATTTCGGAGATACCGTAAGCCCATGGGAACAACTGCTCAAGATATTCAAATTTATTAAAGCAAAGAGGCGTATTTGGTTATGGTTAAAAAAATTGCAAAACTTTTCAAGTAGCCCTTTCATTGTATTGATTTTTTAAGTGATGCTTAGTTAAAAAGGTTAATTTCAGTGATATCAAAAATAAAGGGCATATGTTAGCTAAATGTGCTTTTTTAAAACGTTGAATGATTTTAAGTACCTATTAAAATGGAAATGCATAAATAATGCCAAAGTCAAAGTCAATATTCTATCCACTTGTCTAAAATGTTAAAATGAAAAGACACATTTTCAGTTATGCCTATACTACGTTGCAAGACTATTTTTACTTTCTACCAAATTTATTTTGTTAGGTAAAAACAAAAATTTAGGACCTTTTAACCTCTTTAGTCCTCGCGTACTTTATAAAGGACTAATTAACACTAAGAATAACGGCCGAATGTAACAAGTTATAAAGTACAAATTGTTCATTGAATAAAGAATTCTAAGATTTTTGAAATACTTAACATCGAAAATAACAAAGCAGGTTTTAAGCACTAAGTTTGTTAAAAAATGTCAGGACTCAGGAGTTTAAATTTTTCGATAATCCTCATCAGAGATGAGTCATCGTTCAAAATAAATTATCACCTAATCCTTTTATTCTTTCAGAGATCGTCAGCAGCACTTGGCGATATTCCTGAACCACATGCACCCATTCTTGATGAAACAACAAATTGAATACGGGATATTCATTGTGGAGCAGGAAGGTACGTTATGATTATGAACAATACGAGTATGTCCGATGTATAGCCTTAGTTTGTAAACTCACAGTTGACTGAGGCTGTCATGTCATGATGCTCGAGTTTAACAATCAAAAGTGGATCAACCAAAAAGTGATTCAGTGTATTTTGTACACAATTGTATGACTAATAATACCTAATATTTAATTTTAGAAAGTTGATATTCTATAGGTATCCTAACGGGGTTTCGTGTAGGGTTTCGTGTACTATCACCTTGTGTAACTATCGCCCACTGATGTAAATGAACATAGTGGTGCTCAATAAAAAATATTTGTATTATTGTATTCTATTGGTGTAGAGTAGACTTAATTTGCAGGGCACTGACTCTAAGACCGGTTTCACATTATCCGATCCGATATCGGTATCGGACGCCATTACCGATATCGGATCGGAAAATCTGAAAACGCTCTTATTCGTCGCTCTTATACTCGGGGATTTTTTTATGGTAAAAATGTATTTATTAGCGAAAGACACATTCGCACAGTTCAACGAGCTAAAGCAAGTGTTGCTGCTGACGATTAAAAAATGATTACTTATTTATTGTTGGTGCTGCCAATAGTTCTGATGGTATTTGTAATCGGCAGGTAGCCAAGACTTCAACCGCGCGAAACTAATGAACGTGGGTTTCGTGGAGAGCCAGAAGCAGAAGGCGGGCGGCTGGCAGTGCTTCATATTCCACGACATCGACCTTCTGCCGCTGGACCAGCGGAATCTCTACTCCTGCCCTCGCCAGCCGCGGCACATGTCCGCGTCTATCGACAAGCTGAACTTTAGGTGAGGGAATCAGCTTTTCATTTATTGAAACACATTACCAGTTATTGAGGATAAGGATTATAAGTAGCGAATATTTCTTTATTTATTAAGTATTTTCTGTTTTTTTTTTCTTTTTCCCCGCACGTAGGTAATTTTGACAGTTTGCCTATCTTTATAATTTTGTTTCACTATTAGATTAACTGGTAGATACTTATCCTTTATTAGAGATAAGTTCGCCTTTGTACCTACTTCTTTCTCTGTACCTCTGTTTTTAAAATGTCACGTGCATTAAAGCGTTTACATAATAGGTATGTTTATCGTATTGGTACTAAGCGTTGTGATAATCTGTGATATTAATATATAATTTATCATTATTCCAGGCTACCGTATCAAGATATATTTGGTGGAGTGTCGGCGATGACACTCGAGCAGTTCCAGAAGGTCAACGGTTTCTCCAATCGCTACTGGGGTTGGGGGGGAGAAGACGACGACATGGCCTACAGGTAACCTTCTCTATATACGTCCCACTGCAAGACGCAGGCCTCCTCCCAGAATGATAGAGCTTGGGTCTTAGTACCCACGCAGAACTTAACGATATATTTCTTCGTCGATATTTATCTTATATTATGCTTGCTACGTATTTTTTTAAATAAGTATACCTAAAATTTTACAGTTTTTTTTAAATTGTCATCTTTAAATCTTGACTACAATATTTACTATTTAATTTATAAAAAAATCAACCGAATTGATAACCTCCTCTATTAAGTCGCAAAGGAGTAACAAACCGCTTACTGTGTGATGCTGAAGTTATTGAATTGTGTTTTATTTACTTACATTCTATTTCCTATTTACAGGGTGAAAAAGATGAATTACCACGTCGCGCGTTACAAAATGTCTATAGCTCGATACGCTATGTTAAACCACAAGAAACAATCACCAAATCCAAAAAGGTAACGGCATGATAATGCTTAATTAAAAAAAACCGAGTATCAAACTCAAAACTTCTTCAAGTGCACCAAATAAACACACATGCGTTCATTATTGTAAAATTATGACAGGTGGTGTGAACGCCACGAAAACGCAATAATATATGCATTTTGGGCAGTGAATGCGTGAACTTTTGTTTGTGTCTGTAAGATAATATCATACCTATGTTTGACATAAGTGATTTAACATTCTAAACCGTTTCCAGGTACCAGCTTCTGTCTCAGACGAGTAAAACGTTCAAGAAGGATGGGCTATCGACCCTCGAGTACGTGTTGATTGAGGTGACGCACCACCACCTCTACACTCACATACTAGTTAACATAGACGAGCACAGCTGATGGACGTACTTCGCCAAACTGCTGTTTGGCGACGAGCGGTAACGCCACCAACTGTCATAGAACGTGTGATATTAAAAGTGTTAAGGATACAGTTACCCTGTAATGTTATATTATGATCTCCTTCTGAGGGAAAATTGAGATTTTGACGTTGTGGAAAATTATTCTGGACACGCTATACGCCATACACTTGCATAGGGAGTGTATAGTTAGGTTTATGCTGTTAATAAACACGCACGAACCAGAAATCTGAATGCAATTTAAAATAATGGTGTCAGTTACGTATAATTTCGGAAATTTGTATGTGATGAAAGGAAAGGTCTGTACGACTGTCGGTTATTATGATTGATTATTATTTTATAAACTTATAAGTAAGTACTCACTTCTTTATAGATTTTTATTGATAAATGTCTCGTTTTTAAATGTATTTATTTTTAAGAATTAGACGATTCGTTTGGTTGTTGATTTCCTAATTTCTTGTATTTATTATGTATATTGTATTTTATAAAGTACTGTAAGACATAAAGGCGCATTAGGACTCATCACAAGTACAGATTATGACAATATACAATACTTGAATCAGTATTTGATGTATGAATATAGTAATCGCTCAGAGCGTCCAATTGTTAAAAAAATACCTTTTAAGATTAGGATCTAAATAATCTATCTCGTACCCTATAATCTCTTATTATTCCAAACTTTTTGTAATGGCGAGGAAATCTCGAATCTAAAATTATTTAAAACGAATTATTACTTACTCTTATAGACTTGTACATAGCTTTTGTAGATAATATTTATACTCCTATAAAGTTCTCGCTGTTCAATATAATGCTGAAATCAATTAAATAAAATGTCTAAGAACACAACTTAAATTGAACATTCCGTTTTTATCTATCCATCCCAGCCTATATACGTCCCACTGCTGGGCACAGGCCTCCTCTCAGAACAAGAGGGCTTGGGCCATAGTTCCCACGCGGGCCTAGTGCGGATTGGGAACTTCATACGCACCATTGAATTGCTTCGCAGGTTTGTGCAGGTTTCCTCACGATGTTTTCCTTCACCGCAAAGCCCGTGGTAAATTTCAAATGTCATTCCGCACAAATTTCGAAAAACTCAGAGGTGCGAGCCAGGGTTTGAACCCACGACCCTCTGTTTGAGAGGCGATAGGTCAAACCACTAGGCCACCACGGCTTATAAAAGAAAGAAATTCATATTCCTGTCTTCTTACTTACCTATTCACATGGTTACTTATTTGTTGATATGGCACTAAATCTGTGATAGTAGACAATGTAGCCTACATTGTCCCTACTTACGTTTAAAAAAACTTCATTTTGATGCCTTACTTTTATAGTCCACATACTTTACGTATTGTGATATTGATGCTACCCGAGACGATTATGCTTACATTATGCTTTTACTCCAAAATTTTAAAAGAATCTCAAATAAAGAAAATTTACAACAAAATTGATCTATATTGAAACAGTCTTTAGTCTGATGGCCTAAATTTAAGCCGAAAATGTATATTTTTGCAATTAGGTACTTAAAGTAATGTTCAACTTAGGCATAGGTCGATTCACAAGAGCTGAGGCGAATGAATTGTACGAAAGCACACTTTTGTCACTGTGTAAGAGCCGTTCTTATACAGAAGCTCCTAATGTTTTGTAAACAAGTAGGTACAGTCACCAGCATTAATATCTGCCACAGCGGAGCGTGCAAAAATATCTGACACGTCCTTCCGCCCTTGAAATAGAGTCGTATCAGATATTTATGCACGCTTGTTGTGTCAGATATTGGTGCTGGTGACTGTACATCATACTTCGTTATTTTAAAAAAATACATCTACCTAATCTGCACATTATTATGAATCATATTGTATTTAATCATTTTGTAATGCATATAATGATAATATCATTCACTCATTCAATTCGTTCGTATCGTCTTGTGAATCAACCTGAACCTATAATTTTACTTGGGATTTCGATATTTACTTTGTTTTCTAATCTTATATTTAATTTAAACCGAACAAATAACATAAGATTTTCCCTTTTTGAAAACAAGCTTGACATTGTTAAATATAATTTGCGTCCAGTATGATTTCAATAATAATAATTAATTGTAAAGTACGTAATTAATAATTTAGCTTCAAACTTATGTACTGATTGAAGTCAATATGATAATGTATAAATGTAGAACTTTTTATATTTTTACGAATTATTAATGGACAGTACGGGAATTGGGTACAAAAATATGGTGTGTCAAGTTTTTTTATCGAGATTTATTTTTACTGTATTTTCTGTCTTGATTCCTGCTCTGTTATTGACAATTATTTCTGAAAGGGCAATACTCCTTTTTATGTACCCAAAGAATGAATAGTTACTGGATTTTTCCGCTTAGCTGTTCAAGTTATAAATAACCCTAGGCCTAGATTATCAATAAAATAAAAAGATGGTGATATAATGAGGACGGATCGCTTAGACACTTTAATAATGATTTGTGTGAGGTAGAGGAGTGATAGCTGCGAAACTTTTTCAGATAAAATTGTGAAAATTTATAATACCTAGTTTTTGAAAAGAAAGTTGTTATATACTTCATATGACACTAGTTGTTTTATCATCTCCGTAGAGAAATATAAACATTCAACAAAAGACCTCGCTCACTGGCGTAGGCATTTTACTGAATGCAGTTTTACAAAAACTAGAAAACAAAAAAAAATCAAAGCTTCTAACTTATTGACATGTTATATTTCATTTTTCCCAAAATACATCGATCGTTGTGAGGGATCTACTCGCTGGGAAAAAAAAGAATGAACTCGGCCACTACAGTTTCTAGGTATATTGTATCTCCGTCTCTGCGTTTATGATTCTTCCCCACTTCCAAAGCGGTTGGAACAATTTGTCATTTCACCTTTAACACTATCTCTTCTATACTCAAGTAGTAAAAGGGGACGTATAATAATGTCAAAGATGATTTCGACAAATTATTTTGTTAATAATAGGTCCAAAGAAAAAGCCACCAGTAATTTTTCCCTTCGTAGCGAAATTGTACCTGTCTAAAGCCGGCCACACACGCTAGGTTAAAAAAAATATCAACTTGCATATTTCAAATGAAATGTGCAGGCATAACCTGCGAGTGTGGCCGGCTTAAGTTGAAATCAGCTGCAAAGTTGTGCACATATTCCAACAAACTGATATTCATCGTATATACCCCAAAAGCAAAGTAATTAATGATTTAAAAGGCGATGGTGCTGATCAGTTTTTTCATACCAATGGTGGTCAGCTCCAGAGAAATAAGGCAGTCCCATGTAACGGCGTTAACCACTCCAGCCTTTTCTCTTCAACTGACCGTACAATTGAAAATAAAAACTTATTTGCAGTCGCAATGTTATTGGACATGGAACAGAAAAAACTAGCGGAACTGTCAAAAGCTTCAACTTGTACCGAAACCCGTGTCTCTGGAAATGCGCACATGCGCATTGGACACACACTTTGAAATCTTGGCGCTTATTGGTCATTAGCTTCTATTCGAAAAAAGGTAATAACTTTTGAACCGGCAACATTAATTAGAACTTTAAATCAACGTTATACTTATATATATCGCTGAGAGTCCATTGTGCAGCTACGTAGCGCCACATCACCCTGACTAGCAGAACTTATTTGACAAGAATGTCAAGATTGTCAAGTTAGTTTCGCTATTTACCAATAGGTGTCAATTTTTTATGACGTATATATAGCATTGTAAAATGAGCTCTATGTGAATACGTTTAGATTCAACACGACTGAAAATTATTGCTACATGTCTCTTCTTCAGGAATCGTAAGCACTAAAGTGATAGGCGCAGCACAGCTACTGTGATATCGATATACCTACTTTCCAAGTCAAAGATGAAAATAGGTCTAACTATAAGTATTATGATTAGGTACCTATTACATTACGTTATTCAAAGTTGACAACAATATTGACGAATCGGAAAACAGACAGTAAGTAATTGTGAGATATAAACCTTATTTGTATGAGGCAAAGTTGTTTTTACCCGACTGCGAAGAAGAAGGGTTATGTGTTTGACCCGTATGTATGTAAATATGTATTGTATATATGTATGTCTATGCATATGTCCTCTCGTAATTACTCAACGACTGAACCGATTTTGATAAATGATACGTCATTGGATTCGTCCTAATGACGCGAGTGACACTGGGTACATGAACTTCTTAAAAAATCAAAATGGCGGATTTTTGGCGCCAAAAGGTGTCTTAATTTTTTTTTAAAGCACTCAATTTGCGATTAAACATTAAACCTTTTAGATAAAGCCCAGTTTTATAGTGTGTCCCATAGGTACTTTTAGATATTTCGGCTGCTACGCTACCAGCGGTGATGTGCGTGCTTCGATTTATTTGTACACGGTGGATGTCCTGAGCAATTTGATCGCTTTGATTGGGTCAATGTTAATGACTATTTGGATGTTTCCAAGTATTTGGTGATCTTGACTGCTACGTTCTATATGACGCTGACTGTACAAGATTTTTTGAGCTGGTCACGATTCTAATGGGTGGGTACGGCGGGGCAGGAATCAAATGGTTTGACTGTACATTGGTCAGCATCGTATGGCGCCAAATTAGCATAGTGATATCGTAGGTACATACGCTTATGAACCTTCAAAAAAGGTATGAAAAAATTGATCATTGTAAACGTTCCCAATAACGGCCTATCAATAAGAAAATCTATGGTGAAGAGTGCAAAGCGCTCGATCACTCGCATGTATTGTATACCACATAATCGGCTAGTTTATTTTACTATTTCCCTTTTGTATCTATAAATCTTTTCTTAAGCTAGTACGAAAGTAATATAAAACAAAACGAGAAATAGTACATAGTGCTAGCCGACTAAAAGATATTATAAGTAGCCATTGAGATACTTAAGAAAAGTTCATGGAATATTGTTTTCTCAGATTGGTTTTTATGAATAAATTGTTCGTTTTTTTATATATGTGTATTTTTCCTTATTTTGAAGTGTAGCGGCCAGATACCGTTACTCTAGGAATAAGGGGTTTAAAGGGAAAAATACTTACAAGTCCTTATGTACATACCAATCTGTACAGTCGCAGTGTCGCAGTCACAGCGTCAAAATATGTATACATCGACCTTATGTTTAGTGGCATAAAGGTGTACTTAGATATTTATGACGTCGTGGTAACGTATAAATACAGTAGAACAGCTTAAGACGATTTTGAGGGGACCTAGGAAAAAAAACGTTGTTTGTGATTTTTCATCGTAAACATATATTATGGTACTTTTTCTTGCAGTGATTGTTTTTTTATTTATTTTTGACATCATTGAATTAACGCTAACACGAATAAGAATTGTATAATTCGCAACAACTGATAACCAAAACAAATCAAATCTAAGTGTAGGTGGGTATGGTCAAGGACTTTTAATCCATGAGCCACCATGGAACCATTTCACAGTAAACGTCATAGTGACATTGCATTAATTAACAATGGAAATAGTAATGACTTTTCCTTTGAAAAGGTTCCATGGTGGGTCATGATCATGAATTAAAGTCCTTTATTTACCGTACGAACCAATTAGCCGATCGCTTCATCCCAGCCTATATACGTCCCACTGAAATAGAAATAGAAATATAAATATTTATTCGCTATTCTCACAAAACATAATAAAAATAAAGAAAAAAAAACAACAATATGCGAAATCGCGAAGCGGTCCCAGCTCAGCATAGTGTTGGCCTTGTAGGCCAACGCTGGTCACTGGGGCACAGGCCTCCTCTCGGAACAAGAAGGCTTGGGCGGGGCCAGTGCGGATTGGGAACTTCGCACGCACCATTGAATCGCTTCGCAGGGTTGTGCAGGTTTGCTCACAATGTTTTCCTTCACCGCAAAACTTGTGGTAAATTTCAAATGTAATTTCGCTCATGAATTGCTTGAGAGGCGATAGGTCAAACCACTAGGCCACCACGGCTTTCACTAGGCCACCACGGCTTCCACTAGGCCACCACGGCTTCCACTAGGCCACCACGGCTTCCACTAGGCCACCACGGCTTCCACTAGGCCACCACGGCTTCCACTAGGCCACCAGGGCTTCCACTAGGCCACCACGGCTTCCACTAGGCCACCACGGCTTCCGCTCCGGCCGATCGCTTACTCAGGGCTATAAACTTATCTAAATTTTTGCATGCCTATTAATGGTGAATTGTGTTGCTCTGTATTTATATTTTTTGTACTATCATCTTCATGTACCATAATTCTGGCAAATAAATAAATACTATACTAATACTATACAGGAGGTGTCGCCAGAATCGTGTAATATTGCGTAATATTAGTACGACATGGTTAGACCCAATTTTTTTCACCCAAATACTTACATACGTTGGTAACATTGAACGACGATGCAAAGTGGGTAATATAATAATAATATAATTTTAGATGGCGAATTAAGCGGAAAAATGTATGAAAACAGGCCTAAAATTGCAGGGACCGGCATAAAATGGTGTATTATGCGGGAAATCGTATTAAACGTGATCGTATTAAGCGGGTTCTACTGTATTTATGCTTTTGACCGTACCTACATAAGAGCTACATTCTTTGTTATAATAGTCATCCAACCACCCATTTAATTTTTTTAACTCTTAATAAGACCCCATTTATTGGACCATACTACCACAGAATCAAAAGCAGCTATCGAATACATACTTGACAAAGGATATTTTATAAAGCTCGTAGTATTTTTAATAATTAAAATGGATATTGTAACTTATAACTAAAAAAATAAGGTTGAATTTCCATGTCAATGCATGTGGTCGCTAAATCGCCTCTACCTTTTTAAGGGTTAATGAAAGAACTGCTGCTATTTTAATAATTTTATTACACGTCCCAAATTACAGGTAAGTATTATCGACAAAAACTCAACATCAACCAACTCCATAAATTTACTATCACGAAAACTACTTCAGCACAAGGATTTTAAACGTACCTAGATACCTTGTAACAACATTCGTTAATAAATATCTGTACTTTAACACTAAAAGCAAAATTTAAAATAACTTTTTAACGCATCTGCACCCGGCCTTGGAGTTTTACAGATGTGGCAAAATCTTTAAAGTATCCAAAACTCATTCGTTGCCAGCAGTGCATGCGATAAGGAAACCATTTGTTGCTATAAATTATGGTAAGCACGCGTTACATTATATTATTTACTTATCCGCTCCGTTTTTATTTTTTGTGTGGAGTGGCTACATAACCTAACGCGTTGATTGCAGATCGAGAATGCGTTAAGCAGCAGTTTAAAGTACCTAATTATTTCAATCACTCGCGTTTATTACGGATATGAAAAAAAAAATATTTTCGAGAACTTTTTGAAGCACAAATTGAGACAAAAATTTGTGTGTGTAAAAGCAAGCATTTAACTGCTGGCTACGAATAATAATTATTACGAATAAGAACCTAGACGAAGCCTTACGAAGAAGGGTACCTAGTTATTAAATTGCCAGTTTAATAAGTAGGTACCTACTTAGTTAGACCAGCGCTCTCCGGCTCGCTTCTTGTATTATTTTATTCGCAACTTTCCCATTTATTTCCAAAATTCCGCGATAAACACTTAGTGTGGCTCCACAAACGCATCCTGTATATTGAACGCCTAAAGCCTTTTGCTGGCATTCACCCAATGCCTACTGAACGCTTAAAAGAGTTCATATTAAATGAACGCTAATTGAATGTGAATTCATAATATAACGTTGCTGTATTGCTATGAACCAGTAAGAGTGTTTTCTAAGGTAATAAATGCGAGTCGAGTGAACGATTAGCTCAGGTTACCTAGGTTAACGGTACTGTTTAATAGCGGCCGTAATACAGCGGTGAATGACGTCACTCTAACGTTGTCTGTGTGTAAATAAATAGGCGCGTTTCGTACAGAGCGGTACTTGACACCGTTGTTTACATAGACAACGTTCTTACCGCTGTATTACGACCACTATATGACGGCACCGCTATCCTAGAAAACCAGAGATATATTCGTTCGAAATACTGAGGAAAGTCCGGTACATAGCAGAAATTCGGAATAAATGCCGACAGGGAACAATTGAAGCATCATTAAAAGTATTGTGTGACGATTTTCGATCGTAGCTTGACGACGAAGATTGGTTGGCCAGCGGCGGCGGCAGCGGTAAGACGCGCGACAGCGGCTGCGCTGAGGGACTTGGCTGGGAGGGCCCGTGTGGTGCGGCCCAGCGGCTCCAGAGGTGCCTCCCGCCACGCGGTGCGGCGTAGATACCACAACTGTGCTGGAGTGAGGTCCCTTTCGTGTGACCTCTCGTTCCTAGGGAGATAATTATTTGGTTAAGTTTTCTTTGGTTTTGGTTGGTACAGTCGCCATCAGATATTTCGGAGCGGCCAAGATGATCAAAAATATCGGCACGCACTCTATTCTTGGACGATCCGAAATACTGATGGCGGCTGTACTATGTTAGTCAGCGCTGGTCTTAGAGCCTCTGCAAAGTCGCGCGGCCGCTCGCGCAGCATTTTGTTTCCATAGGTTTCAATAGAGCAAAGCCATACCGCTTCACAGAGCGCTCGCTGCTCTATTAGATGACATGAAATCCTAGAAAACTTAAGGTGGCCCCAACCTTCATTCATTGTTAACCTACCTTATGACACAGAATAAGTTATACACAGGTTAATAGTACAAGTATTTATGATAAACAATAAACTTTTTCATTTTCATTTTTTTTTTTATGAAACAACCGGCGTACACCCGTGCGTGACATAGCGGAGGCTTACAGTGGCTGTATAATGAACGGACACCTGCGGAACTTTCACGTACATCGTTATTTTTTTTACCGGTGTGTGCAGGTTTCCTCACGATCCCTTCGCCGTAAAGCTCGAGGTAAATTTCAAAAGTAATTTAATTTCGTGATATATAAACCTCCTTACTAGTGCTGACCTAAATTATTGTCGATGCCTTTTTATGTCTACTGTCAAGTTGTCATATGTATCTTTCTCAATATCGTATGTCGGATTCAAGCTAATTAAAACCAAATATCTATTGGTTTGTCTTTTACTATGCTACAATTTAATTAGCTTAAAATATGCCCGACTCAGATACGAAACTCTGCCCCAATATGGCAAGGTACTTACGACCCGAGAAGTTTGATGTGGATCCCACCGCGACTGAAGCGGACCTAAAGTGGACCCATTGGAAATACACCTTTAACAATTTCATACTCGAAGAGATCCCTGACGGTACCGATTCTTTGAAGCTTAAACTTTTAATGAATCATTTGTCAGCACACATCTTTCCACACGTTCGTGATTCTTCCACCTATGACGATGCCCTGAAAGTACTCGATAAAATGTACCTCAAGCCAAAAAACATAATACTGGCTCGCCACTTACTGGCTACGCGTAAGCAGAAGTCTGACGAATCTATTTCCGATTACGGGAGATCACTTAAACTCCTGGCCCATGATTGTAACTTCGAAGCTGTCACTGCTACAACGCATGAAGATGAAGCTATAAGAGGTGCTTTTATTTCGGGAATAATGTCACTAAGAATCCGGGAAAGATTGCTTCAAGAACGTTCTCTCACTTTAGATCAAGCTCTCGATCAAGCTCTCACCTTAGAGACAGCAGAAAGAGACTCCCGGGCAATGACCAGCGGGGCAAACGATGTAAACCTAAACGCCCTGCCAGGAGCATCGCTATCAAAACGCACAACTAGAAACTCCCAAAATCTCCGAAGAGCTTCGGAAGAGCCAACTAAATGGCGTTGTTTCTATTGCGGGGGAAATACGTCACACCGAAGACTAAAATGTCCGGCTTTCAACGCCCAGTGCCAGCTTTGCTCTAGAAAAGGTCATTTTGCTAATGTATGCAGATCTATAAATGCTACCAATAACGCCGTTGCCGCTGAAGAATCTGCTGTGGACTCTGATGATTCTGAAGTGGCTGCTAATGCCATCTCAGCTGCCTCTCCATCGTCCCTATCAAAAGCCACTATACCCGTAACTCTGAACAACTATCACGCCGACGCTTTAATCGATACGGGTAGTTCGGTAAGCTTTATAGATGAGAAAATAGCGCGACTAATGCAGCTGAAACAGAAGCCTCACAAGCAGACTATCACGCTAGCATCTCAAAATAACGTATCTTTCGTAAGAAGTGTTTGTTTTGCAACTGTCACCATGAACAAATACTCGCACAAACATCGACCACTTCTCGTCGTCAGCAATCTTTGTGCCGATGTTATCATAGGCCATGACATACTTAAAGAACACTCTAGTCTCCAATTCAACTTTGGCGGACCCAAAGAACCTCTAATCTGCAATGTGATGCAAGCTTCGGTGCCTCCCGCCTCCATATTCACTAACCTATCTCCAAACATTAAACCAATCGCCGTGAAATCCAGACATTATAGCGAGCAAGACGAAAAATTCATCACCAAAGAAATCTCAAAACTGTTGGAAGATGGTGTGATAGAACCAAGCGTCTCTCCCTGGCGTGCGCAGGTCTTGGTAGCAGGAGGAGGGGCACATCGGAAAAGACTCGTAATCGACTACTCCTTGACTATAAACAAGTTTACAGAATTGGACGCATACCCCTTACCTCATATCGAAACAATCGTGTCTAAAGTTGCAAAATATAATGTTTTCAGTCAGATAGACTTGAAGAGCGCGTACCATCAGGTGCCAATTAAAAATAGCGAGAAACCGTACACGGCATTTGAAGCTGCGGGAAAACTCTATCAATTCACGAGAATCCCCTTTGGGGTTACTAACGGAGTTGCAGCATTCCAGCGTACGCTCGAATTCATTATAGAAAAAGAAAAATTAAAAGGGACATTTACTTACCTCGACGATGTCACTGTATGCGGAAAGGATAAAAGCGATCATGATCAGAATCTACTTAATTTTCAAGCTGCTGCAAAAAAGTATAACCTAACATTAAATGATCAAAAATGTAAATTTTGTCAGGATACCGTAAGTTTGCTGGGCTATACTATTAAGAATAACACGATCGAGCCGGACAAAGAACGACTCCAACCGCTCCTTCAGCTACCAGTACCAACCAACACTGCTGAACTGAAACGAGCTCTAGGGCTGTTTGCCCACTATGCGAAATGGGTGAAGGACTTTTCGAGTAAACTACAGCCTTTGACAAATGTAAGCAGCTTCCCGTTAACTGAAAGTGCTGTTGCCCAGTTTGAGCAATTAAAATCAGACATTAGTAAAGCTTCACTGGTAGCGATTGACGGAGATGAAATGCTGACCGTAGAAACTGACGCGTCAGAGTATGCGATAGCTGCTACACTTTCTCAAAAAGGTCGACCTGTCGCATTTTTCTCCAGGACACTATCGAATGCTGAACGTAAACACCCATCGGTCGAGAAAGAAGCATATGCCATTGTGGAAAGCCTAAGAAAATGGCGCCATTTTCTGATGGGGAAACATTTTATGTTATTAACTGACCAACAATCTGTGTGTTATATGTTCAACCAAAACCACTCAAGCAAAATTAAAAATGAAAAAATACAACGCTGGCGTCTCGAGCTCTCCTGTTTTAAATATGATATCATCTATCGACCCGGCTCCCAAAATACTGCTGCAGATGCGCTATCTAGAGTTTGCGCACTAATGAATGATAACAAATTGTATGAGTTACATGCTCTACTATGTCACCCTGGTATAACGAGGATGTACCATTGGGTACGCTCAAAGAACCTACCTTACTCCATAGATGATATAAAGACTATGACGACCTCTTGTAGAGTGTGTGCTGAAATAAAACCCCGCTTCTTGGCGACAAAAGGACAGCTAATAAAAGCACTGGCCCCCTTTGAAAGGCTGAATATGGATTTTAAAGGACCCCTTCCTTCAAATTCGGGAAATAAGTATTTACTCACCATAATTGACGAGTACAGCCGATTCCCATGGGCTTATCCTTGTAAAGACATGACGTCTGCGACAATCATCAAATGTTTACGAGACCTTTTTAGTACATTTGGGCAACCGCTGTACGTCCATAGCGACAGAGGGAGCTCATTTATGTCTGAGGAACTGAAAACTTTTTTAAGAGCTAACGGAATTGCCTCTTCTCGAACTACTCCTTACAATCCACGGGGTAATGGCCAAGTAGAACGTTTAAATGGAACTTTATGGCGTGCAGTACAACTCAGTTTACGTTCCAACAACATGGCAGTAGAATACTGGGAACGAGTTTTGAAAAACGCCCTCCACTCTATCCGTTCGCTCATCTGCACGTCCATCAATGCTACTCCTCACGAGAGACTGTTTAATTACCCGCGGAGGTCGCCTAATGGAGAATCTATGCCTACATGGCTAGTGCCAGGACCAGTTCTCGTAAAGAACAATGTTCGCTCGAAAAACGATCCCTTAGTGGAGGAAGCTGAACTCTTGGACTATAACCCACACTATTCGATAATTCGAAGGTCGAATGGCACGGAGAGCACAGTGTCCAATAGACATTTAGCCCCACTTCCGAATGATTCTCGCTCTTCGATCGACCTTCAAGAAGAATCATTTGAAGATGCTTCCGATTCTTTGGTAAATCCGGATAGCCCTGTTTCAGATCAACCTCAACACCTAAGTCTTCCGACTAATGCAAATGAATCAAGACAAGAAACATCTGCCCTTGAAAGACCCAAGAGGAATCGACGGCTACCTTCTCGCCTACATGACTTTCTGGTAGGAGATGAAAACATAGACGGGGAGAATGATATATAAACCTCCTTACTAGTGCTGACCTAAATTATTGTCGATGCCTTTTTATGTCTACTGTCAAGTTGTCATATGTATCTTTCTCAATATCGTATGTCGGATTCAAGCTAATTAAAACCAAATATCTATTGGTTTGTCTTTTACTATGCTACATTCGCACATAAATTTCGAAAACTCAGAGATGTGATCCTGGGCTCGAACCACGACCACCTGCTTGAGAGGCGATAGGTCAAACTACTAGGCCACCGCGGCTCTTAATAAGTAGGAAATAGTCATGATTTTTTTATAGTAATGGCTTTCTAATAGGTTTCATATGTATTTCTCAGTGTCAGTCAAGACAATTCGGTTTCCTAACATAAGAAAGTATTCACTTTCTGTGTATTTAGTATGAGAAATTGTTTAGTATCTTTGTTAGGCTAACAACTTTACCTAGACAAAACAAAATCAAGGTAAGTACTTGGTAAGTACTGTATTGTACTGTTGGTCACCTCATCAAGACGTCATCATGTTTCACCTACTTTTCCACTAAGTACTTACTTACCTAAAAAAGTCTCTTTCTTTATCCTTATCCTCCAGTGAATTTGCCTTGCGGGGTGGCGTAGTAGCTCTAAACCTATAATATTTCGGCATAATTAATCAAAAATTTGGTAAAAAAAAATTAACCGGACGTATACACTTGTGCATGCCAAAATGATATTCCATCTCACGTGTGATTGCCAAAGTTACCAAAAATACGTTTATTGTTTTTATTGTCAAGGAAATGTCTAAAAAGGTTATGTTCTTCGAGAAACAGTAGCAAGCACCCGTAGAAATTGTAGAATTTTTTAAACGAGAATGGTAAGATACTCTGTGGCTTTTTTAGGCAATAAGAAGGCAAGTCAAAAAGTATTAGTACCTATGGTAAGTATATATTAAAAAAAGTGCTTTCTTCTTTTATTTTTACCTCCAAAGATTATGACGTAAATGTCACATCATTGTCATGAATACATGATTCGTGATAATATTATAGAAATAGTTAGATAAGTAGTGCTTAGTGATAATTTAGGTTTTAACTCTCAAATTGCTTATCTAAGCATGATGAATACCAATACCTTTCGTATCATGATGCTAATGTTCATTGCTGCTTTGGTGATGAACGTCATGAACTACTTCTTCTGCAGCCTGCATTCTTCACGCCGTCCGGCCCCAGCCAGGGTCATTGAGAACAAGTTTATCCAATATGAGTACGCCAGGTTATCATAAAACAAGTATTTGATGCATAGGTATTAGAATAGTCTAGCTTCAGACATCATAGACTCATACTTTTTTCATTTAAAACTGGCGAGTAATTGACCCCTCCACCTATCCCACCCGATGGCTTACCATCACTTACACAGTGTAGCGACTCCTAGCACCATCTTGTGAGCAAATATAGAAACTCCAAATCCTACATCGCACCATCGAAGTTTCTCAACTCGGCCGCACAACTCTGCCTGGCGAGAGATCTCTATTGTAGCCTCTCGCCCCCCCCAAGTGGCATGAAATTTCAGTCAGACCCCTGAGCTCATGCTGTTTTTTTTTCGGAGAGTGGCCGCTCAACAATAAACCTCATACTACGAGTAGCATCTGCTTATCCTGGAATTGACTCACAACATGCCATTGGAATAGCCTATTCACTTTAGAACACCTAGCCCTAAATTATAGCTATAAAAGTAGAATGTAGCCGATAGTAACGGTTTTCGATGATTCATTCAGAGCCGGCGTAGAGGAGCAAACAGAAAGTAAATTGCTGGACAAATTGATGGGAACTGGTGGACCCATAATCGTAATATCCTCGGTCTCCGAATATGACACCACCACGGACTCTCTAACCACCACATCGACATTTGGGACGACGGTGAGATTGGAATCATCCTGTGCGTATATGAATATGAACTCTTTAACAACTAAGTAGTGCCCTTTAATGGCGGTACAAACACGCCTGAGGCACAGAATAACTAACAGTACTACCGTACCTGAGGGTAGCTTTTACTCTGCAACTGATCCTACATAATATACAGCAAGGAGAACCACATACAAGTACCTACATATAGGTACGTAGGTGCCTACGCTAGATTTAGTCGCGAAGATAAAGCTCACCACGTTTCCTCTCTTATTCGTATGTCAGGCCTGCAGACCACAAATTAATTACTTAAAAAATATTTAGGTATTTCATATTTTCAAGTGTACGAGTTATGTTCAGTCGGAAACTGTATCACGCACCAAAAGGAAACCTATTAATTATTTGGCAGATGTATGGATTTATCACATTTGCTGCGAAAAGATTCCTACCTACAGAATACATATTCATATTTATGTTCTTCACCTCTTACATTTTTCAGCCCAGATCGCCAACGACGTTAAGACTGGGTAATGCAGCTACTTCGAAGAATCCATTCTTTACAACATAATTTATGGGTTTCAAACACAATTTCTACAACCAAGCTTTCTGAAGAGTTTCCTGAAATATTAAATGTGTCTATTAGTAGGTACGTTATTGTTTCACGCTACCAACATTATTAGAATTGCGTTATTTTATTTTATGACGTGATAAAATTGAGTAGATACCACTTAGGTATCTAGGTAGGTACCTAGTCTACCTACTAACTAGGTAGTAAGGGACTGTTTTATAATTATTATCTTGAAAAAGCCATTTGGTACCAACGATTTTGTCGTAAACGAACAAGAGAAAGTGAAAAATTTAAATAGCTATCGTACCTATATTAAATTTCAAACATTACTCTTACAGTATTAACACTGGTTTATTTTTCATACATCCCAAATGATAAGCTATACCTAGGTACAGTCAACGTCATAAATAAGTGATCATTTCTGTACCTTATGTCGCTTTCAGACGTTATACAATTTCGTATGGCTTTTCAAACATGAAGTGACATAAGGTGACAAGGTACAAAAGTGATCACTTACTTACGAACGTTGACTGTCCCTAAATTTATTAAAAATATTTTTGACCATTGAAATGATTGTTTATGTTACTAAAGTAGGTACTTACTTAATAAAGCTCTGTAAAATTGTTTTTTTTTTGCTTTTTATTTCAATACCCAATCTCTGCACTTCAGATGACTTTGAAAATTATCAAAATATACCTATCATTGAGCGTTCTTTCAAATGCATAAGTACTATCTAAACTTTGGGGGGAGCTGTGGGTTGGTTCCTGTTTGCATAACTACGTCCAAATTATATTTTCTTTTTATTAAACTTTACAATTTCATTATAAAGTCGGGAGGGAGAAAAATTAAAGTTGGAATAAGCCATAGGTACTACGTATCTAACTAGATCCTCGTTTGACCAATATTTTTTATGGTAGGTACACCTAGAGCACTAAGAGGTAACGATCTCCTAAATGTGTGTGTAGTTAGGTATACACCCAAGGTACAAGGTGCGTTATTAAGCTAAGAGCTAGAATAAGATCTTATAGTTTTGTTTTTTTTTTGCCTAATAAATAAATAAATGCCCACCTACTCGTAAAGTGGCCCAGGCCCCAGAGTTGGTTGAGATGTCGTTGAGACGATAAAAACAAACTACTTAATCGGTATGTCGGTCTGAAATGCTGATTACTCTCACGGAGTGATTGTGCTACGAATAATTGTAAAATTCGCATCTGGAATTGCCTTTTACTATGTTATATGAGTAAGAGTACCTACAGAGTAAGTTACCTACCTTATTAGTCTTATTTGTCTAGTAGGTACTTAGTAGTAGTTGGATCTAGGCGACAACAAAATAAATGATACTAAACATTTATAATTATATAGTATAGTAAGTAAACAACCACTGTTGCTATTTTAATTTTCTCTCATTCGAAGTGAAAAGCAGTGTAAAACAAAAAACACGAGCATTAATAAATAAATAAATAAATTATCATAGGTCCAAACTAAGCAATTAAGCAAAGCTTGTACTATGGATAATGGACAACGGATAAAGATAGGTATTATGCTCTCGTTTTACAATCTACTATTAATTCAGACATGTTGTGTAACTTGCACCGGTAAAAATAGACTTCTTGTGCCTTCGGGAAAATAACTATATGTTATGTACATAATTTTTGGAGATTTAAATATAGCTTGAACAGTTCGGAATATGACGTTTCATAGTTTTGACATTTCGTTTGACAGATCTAATTTGACAGTTTGTTGATAAGGGACAAGGGTAGCCCCAGGAATTTAACAAAAAATCCTTTTATTATCTTTAATATTTATATTTACCAAATAATGTCCAGAATTTGGTAATACACAACCACTATGGCGTTCTTAGAGGTACAAGTAATAACTTCGGAAGGAATGGCTTGTGATTTGTACAGTTTTGTAGTTCGTAAAGCCAAGTTTTTGTTGGAAAGATCATGACCATTCTGAGTAATAATTACGCCTGCTGGCTCTAATTAATAAGAATGTAAAATAATCAGTATTCACGCAGTTAAATAATGGAATCGGATACGGTATCAAACTGGCCGATTGTGACTAACTAACTAGGTATTCATTATAATGTTTTTGTGCGTTTTCAGTGGCGTCGTTTTACATTTTTTGATATACATAAGAACGTTGACGGTGGGAAGGTAGCAGAATGTTTACAAGTGAGTAACAAAGAATAATTTGATTTAGCAAATCTTTAAATGCTCTTATATTATAGCCAAATTAGTCAACATTATGTGTTTTTTTTATATTAAAAACAGTTTGATTTAAATAACAAATATACTTAATTAAAATATTTATAATGACGATCGCAAGATGTAAAAATGTGTAGGAACATTTCTAGTAAGTAATTATCTTTGTGTGACTTTCTATAATTTCACTTTTCTGTGGCCCGGTGGAAGACCAGTGCTGGTTTTCAACCAGCAATATGCTGAGGCAGGTCCTTTTTATAACGGCAATTACTTATGTGTTTTTCTAACCTGTGTAATGTGTCACTGCTGTTATAAATAAATTATTTTCTTTCTGAGACAGACCCATATCTAATACTCCTTAAAATAAAATAAAAAGCAACTGGATCATTCAATTATTAAACAAATCCACTACTGTATTGAATTTAAATATGTTCTCAGGATACTACCATAACAGCCACAACAAGCGGCAACTCCCATGTGGTGCTTTGCGACAATACGGGCTGGGCGCACCTGGTCTCCCGCTCATGGGAGATCACTCCATTCAAGGCCTATGAGCTATCAATATCACTAGCTCAGCAACTCCCACATGACCCGCTTCTTGTTACTATTGGTGTGAGTATTTTATCTGTGATCTGTATGATGGTGGTGATCTGAACTGAGTTAACTAAACTAAGTTAACTGAAGTTAGTGTTGATGAATAAAACATCAAGCATATTATAATCCTTATGGCCTTTCCACACGGTTTTTTGAACGCCCCTTCAACACGCGTTGACAGCACATTTTTCTTTCCATGGAGCAGCCATACCACTCGCGTGCATATCGCGTTTGTATTGATAACAACTTTCGTCCTTTTTGGTTTACAGCCACATACTAAATGCCATGCAAGATTGTCAATGTGTCAATGGGACAGAGTAAAAAAAGGATCCTAAAGACTACAAACTACTCTACTTTGTCTACTTTGACTGTACAAAGGCCTTTAGGTTCCCAACCTTAGTTGTGCCTACTGCCACATTTGTTTTTTTTCTAAAGTTCCACACTTTCTTTTACTTACTAAGTAACACCTACTAATTATCACTAAGCATCCTCCTTTGTCATCTACGAAGGGGCTTTATCAAATACCATGATGGTATCAAATACAACTATATTGGTCATCTGATTTTATGAATTAAATTCGGGTTTTGTTCCGTTCTGCGTACCTTAATTTTAGAGCAGCTCGATATTTCGGCACAGTTGCATGTGCCATGATCACGAGACCGATGACCACGATAGTCTAAAATATTGTATTGGCCATCTGATTTCAAAACTCATTAGTAATTTGGGTATTCTTAGATTTTGTTGAGCAAATGTTCTGTCTGCTAATATAAACAAATAATTAATTATGTTATCTCAGCAACCCCAAACCAGGGATATTTTGCCCGCGCCCAACATTTTATTATAAAAACAGGAACTCTTATTTACATGTTCATTTCTCAGGATGATGAGGCAGGCACAAACCCGTTAATAAAGGTGTGGGACTGGGGCCGCAAGGACCGGCACGGGAACCCGATATGTGTGCGCATGTCGCGCGCCGTGCCCTCGCATATGCGGCCCACGCCCGCCACGGCCCTCGCTGTCCATGAAAACAAGGTAAACCCATAGCCATAGCGTATCTGGGTGAATCACCCAAAATAGGCGCACTAAGCCCAGGTGAATCACGAAAAATAGGCGCACTAAGCCCAGGTAAATCACTCAAAATAGGCGCACTAAGCCAAGTGAATCATGCAAAAATAGGCGCCCTAAGTCCAGGCGAATCACGCAAAATAGGCGCCCAAGTCCAGGCGAATCACGCAAAATAGGCGCACTAAGTCCAGGTGAATCACGCAAAATAGGCGCACTAAATCATCGAGTTACAGAAAACAGCCGGCTACTACCTATCTGAGTGAATATTCGAGCGTTTTGACCGGTCTGTTGAACGTCATTTACCATCCCATCTCATCCCATGTTTATTAGCACAACGGATGGAGAAGACAGCATCGGTATTGTCTTTAGTTTCATAAAAAATGTAGACTTACCGGTTTACACGGACGAAGCCGCGGTTCAACGCTAATAGTAATATTCTGTTACAATGGCCTTCCGCAAACCAACGCCCCTTCTATAACTACGACCACTGATAAACTGACTACGACTATAAATTGTATTGGTCTACAGAATCTCCTCGCGGTGGGTTTCCAAGACGGCTCAGTGTCGCTGTACCGCGGCGACATCGCGCGACAACGCTCCGGCAAGATGAAGACCCTGCTGGATTCCGGGACCAGCCCCATCACTGGACTCGCTTTCAAGTTAGTATAGTCGAACAAACTGAGTCATGTACCAGCGTGGAACCTTTGTGCTACTATATGTCATGTTGACATACCATGCTTTTGTCAAGGAAATCATAGTGAAATTGGTTGATAAAAGGTACAGTCAAGGGCATAAATATATGTATGTTACCAAGATGTCAAAAATATCTATACACCTTTATGCCACTAACCATAAGGTTGGGGCGTATATTATACACCATGGCTGTATAAATATGCCCTCGACTGTACATGAATCAGTTTGTTCGACTCTACACTAAACCAGCAGTTCTCAAACTTTTAGCTCTTCGGGGCTCACTTTCATTCAAGCTAGTACAAACTAGCAGTTCTCAAAACTTTTAGTTTATCGGGATAGTTTCCAAATCTAGCTAGTGTCAAGCCGAGAGAAAAAAATTGGCGACGCAGCAGATATTACACGGACTATTTGGAAATACGTTTGATCCAGTAATATCTCAAGATCTCTTTGAGATAAACACATGAAAATTGGTGTATGTATGTAATAAATTCCCTTAGATTAAAAATAATTCCAAATTTCGTAAAATAAAAGTCAAACTTTTATAGAGATATTAATAGTGCTACCGTAAAAATCCACCGAAATGTTTCGAGAACAGATATCTATCTAGTATAGCTAAAGTAAGAAAACTTTTTTTCCATGTCAAAATCTTTATGTTATTACATAAGATTGAATTTTACATTTGTATAAATACAACCAGTATTGTTGCTCGGGACTCAGCTGTTTTCCTGGTTTTCCTGAAAATTTAAATGAGAAAGAAAAAGTAAACATGTTTTGTTTCGAGTTTCGAACGACATTGGCGGTCGATTTGGCGGTGGCCCTGCTGCGCCCTCAGACGGTGAGCAATAGGTTTGAGTTATGGTGTGCATTGTTTTAGCGGCGCAGATAAACTGTTTGTGGTGTCCGCGCATGCGTCTGGTGTACTGGCTGAGCTCGGAGCGCGGCGTGACGCTGGACCGGCAGGGCGCCGCCGCCGGCTGCAGCGTGCTGGCCGCGAGACACCGCCCTCACCGTCGCCACTGACGACGTGAGTACCTCCCGCCACCAGACAGTGGACCTGTCATAGTGACTTCTCACTTATCCACTTCCGATATCCATAGGTACAGGGCTCGAACTTTGAGTGCGGATGACGTCAAAATTACGTCATTTTGCATACAGGATGATATTTCAGGTGGTAAATACAAATTATCTTTATTTGTAATGGCTTTATCGAATTCGTCAATTTTATCATGGGACAAAATTTATGCGATTTCAGGATGGGCAGTTTTCCTTGTTAATGTCTTTCGAATTGTCATTTTCCATTTCGACACCTCCTACGTATACTGGTACAAGTGCATAATCATAAATTTACAGGAGAGCTTTAAAGGTTCCAAAACTTGTAACTTTCTCATTTGATGATATAACTTTTCAAAATTTTGCATTGGTTCCAAAGAAAATATTTGCTTTCTACCTGTATTCATGGAATTTTGAAATTTCTTATAGTTTTTGAGAAAATTGCAGATACACTACTATACGCGTATTTTACATCTTGTAGTTGTGCGGTATACTGAGCTAATTACCACTTGCTCCAGTATACGGCGTAATGCGTAGATTACTGATCTAACGATATTTTTATATTGTATATGAATTTTTAGATGAAATACTTATATGGCTTGCAATGAACAATAAAACAGATGCTCTTTTTACCTTCATCTATTCATCATATCACTTGCATCAATATTCGCTAACATTAGCATGCCACTTGTACCAAATACCGCTAGTAATGTTTTAAACGTGCTATACAAAATACAGAAATATTCCTTTATAAAAAACCTCACTTGAAATATAAATGATTTATTAAGAAAAGTAATTGTATTAAGTGCTTTAAATTAATGGAAGCACATTCAATGGATTCGTATTCCTGTTCAAATGTGTACTCGTATTTATGTGAAAGGTTCCTCATGTGATACATATTCGCATCGCACCCATTTGTACATAACGGTTTAGCTTTTTGTGCCTCTTCAGGGTTCCGTACCCAAAGGGTATAAACGGAAACCCTACTTCTATACTACTTTGCTGTCCGTCCGTCTGTCACCAGGCTGTATCTCATGAACCATGATAGTTAGACAGTTGAAATTTTCACAGATATGTATAACTGTAGTCGATATAATATATATATATATATATATATATATATATAACAAAAATAGAACAGAATAAATATTTAAGGGGCCCCCATACAACAAATGTATTTTTTTGCCATTTTTTTGCTAATCCTAATGAAGTTGTATAGATGGTATGGAACCCTTCGTGCGCGAGTCTGATTAGCACTTTGCTTAAGCCAAGCTTTGACATGAAATATTGAGTCAAAATATCTTTATTCAATTTAGATTGTAACAAGCACTTATGAATGTCAAAAAAATCTACCACCGGTTCGAAAAACCTCTGTTGAGAAGAGTGCAAAACCTAGGTATATTTTGTAAACAGATTTACAATCATATTTTAGTGATATCTATACATCACAAGTATTAGCACAACTACATATTTAAAACAGTTCTCAATTCGCTATTTGGAGTAAGCACTCGCCAATGCGGATCGGAATTATTTCCAAATTTCCCTATCCATGATATAATCATTAATTTTAATAATACGCCTTATATATTAATGTCTTCTTGACAATAGATTTAATTTTGTGTCTGTTTCTGAGTCTTGGGAAACTTCTATAACTTCATACGGTTTACCCGTTTTCGCCATATACATAGCCAGGTACCATTTCTTAGGTGTGTATAAAAAAATGTGTATAGGGGGTTATTAAAAACCTGTACTATACTTTAAACCACATTAGGGCTACTAATTACTAATATAATCCAAGTAGAAAAATACTGTGATTCGAAAAAAAAGTTTTGCAGAAGTGAGTCGCAAGAAGACTTTCTAATTTCGATGTTTTCCCACTTATATCGTATTAGTAATCAGTAGCCCTAATATGGGTTACAGTATAGTACAGGATTTTTTTTTATCAACCTGTAGGTATATTGAAATTTACTGTTCTCATTTTAATTAAAGCATGCATGCCTTCGCCTTCTTTTTTTGGGATGCTCAACTACCAGAATGCAATGTAATACTGCAATGTTATATTTATAGCACGCGTACATGTAGGTATAGCCGAGGAAACTGAATCACGTACTGGTACTGGGGTGGAACCGTTGTACTACCAATGTTATGTTGACATCCCATACATTTGCCAAAGAAATCATAGCGAAATAGATCACGAAAAGGTTTCACATTGGATTTAGTTTTCCATGACTATCTATGAGAAATACGGCAATTGTGGTCTTGCCCTCCGCAATTGTCAGACCAAAACATGTTTTTTTTATATATACTATCAAATTATGTATTCGTAGAACAGTTTAAACGGTCCGCACGCAGCGACGGCTAGCGCGTACACTGAGGAACCTGCCAGTTACACTGGACTTCCCCGGCCCCGCGACAATATCGGTGCCGCGTACAGTGGTGCATGTCGGTTGCCTCAGTATACGTTGTACCGATTAGCAAAACGGTGTTAGATGCATTCATATACGTCACTTTATTTCCAAAACTAATAGGAATATCCGTGGAAATTTTTTGTGTAGGTAAATAAGGAAATATTAATCACAAATTGCAAAAAACTAAAAATCAGAAATTTGTCACTTGTACCAGTATACGTAGGAGGTGTCGATTTGTACTCAATGATAGTAAATCGACTTGAAGTACAGCTTTTCCGCATTAGCGATCCCTTCAAATAGCGAACCTACTGTGTTAAAAATAAAGTTGTGTTAAATACTTGTGATTTATAAGTATCATTTAATAATATTGTAAATCTGTTTAAAAAAATATACCTCATTGAGTTTCTTGCCGGATTCTTCTCAACAGAGGTTTTAGCCTAAATTGAATAAATATATTTTGACTATGACTTTGACTTTGCTTAATATATCTCATATTTTTAGGCGATATTCTGCTACACGACCGAAGGCCGCGGCCCCTGCTACGCGATAGAAGGCGAAAAAGTCCGTCTCGACTGGTTCCGAAGCTACCTCGTCATCACAACCAACGAGACTCCGAAAAATAGCGCTTCAACCAGCACCACGCCTGCACCCAAATCTCACCACATAACTATATTAGACATACAAAACAAATTCATAGTGTTCTCGAAAACCTTCGAAGAAATAGACGCAGTGCTAACAGAATGGGGCTCGTTTTATATCCTAACTAAAAAGAAGGAAATGATTTATTTGGACGAGAAAGATCTCCATTCGAAGCTCTGGTTGCTGTTTAAGAAGAATTTGTATGATGTGGCCATCAGGATAGCGAGCATGCAGCATTACGACGCCGAAGGGTTGACGGAGATTTATAAGCAGTATGGAGATCATTTGTATAGCAAGGTAATAGACAATTACAAGCGAGATCACGAGTCACTTCCGTATCGTACTTAATGAGCAAAAAATACAAACCTAGCTCTAAGTAGACCATAGAAATAATAATTAGAGAAATAGAGTGAAAAACTCGCTCCTTTCTTTTTTAATTTTAGAAAAAAAAAAATAACTATCTTAGTTTATTATTATTGAAAAAAACCAGATACTGTTACTTGTGATTATGATAGATATATGTACAGCATGTATTTTTGACACAACTACAAACTTTAAGGGCAGTTAGTGAAGGCCCTATTTAATAATCACACTTTATTATGTTTTAGTAAATAAATTATTATTTTCCTTATAAAATATAAATTAGCACGAAATATATCACTACGTGATATTGTTTTGTTTTTATTCAAAACGACACACTTGTTGACGTGACAGAACGCTTCTCTCGTATCAAATTAATGTATGCATTACATTGCTGCTCGAAAAAAAAAATAAAAAAAAAATTACGCTCTGGTAGTTAATTCTAAATTAACATTTTGTTTTAATATCGGTTCACAGCACTTAAAGCTGCGTCTGGTTACTGTTTGAGACTATATCAACAATACACGCTGTATACAGATATTGCTGGCACATAGTACTGCACTAATAAATTAATGTACCTTCTTCACAGGGTGATTTAAAAGGGGCCATAGAGCAATACGTGAAAACGATAGGCTGGCTAGAGACCTCCTATGTCATCCGAAAATATCTGGAGTCCCGCCATTTGGAGCCTCTAGTTCTGTACCTAGAGGAACTCCACAAGAAGGGGGGCGCCACCGAAGACCACACGACGTTGTTACTGACCTGCTATGTGAAGATCGATCAGCACGACCAGCAGGGGAAGCTTAAAGAGTTCATCAACTCCAAGGATAAAGTCATCGAGTTTGATGTTGATGTTGCTATAAAGGTATAGTACGCCCGACAAGCCGCTTTATCTAGTTTCACGTTGAAAACCATATTAGCCCAGTGGCACACGGCGGCCACGCCGTGCAAAATACGCGTTCTTGAATCTACATACGCACGACGACGTCTGTACACGCGTCAATGTGTGCGTAAGATACACACGGCTGAGGCTGACTATCGCAAAACCCTAGTACTATAAGTACGACCAATGACATCTAAAGGTACTTATAATATGTAAGTATGGCTTAGATATGTGCAAATAAATGTAATCGTTAATCTTACCTATTTATTTAAACCTACTTAAAATGTGTATTTTAGCATTATTATTTTAATTACAATAGATATACGACTACAAACTTAAACGAATTATTCGGTATGTAGTTATAGGTAGATTCATTGACGATGACGCGTGCCTTGGTTCTTATTACAATGTCATTAATGTCTAATTTTGACAAAATCACGCGTCTTCGTGGTTGGCAGTTAGTTGGTAGGTATATTTCATGTATTAATCGCGATAATTTCAGAAATCATTATTTATTTATAAAAGGAAGTACTAGGTAAGATACCGTTACCATTTCGCAAAATTATTGCTCCTGAACTTAGTGCCGTGCGGCGGACATACATCGCGTTGCGCGCCCGACTGCTTTCCTGCAGTTTTCCTGCAATCTGCGCTTGAGGGGTGGGTAACTCGAACCGGTGCGGGGCGGAGCGTGGCCATTCTGTACGTTAGTACTATTTAATTATATTCTGTGCCAGTGGTTAAAGAACCTCCCTATGAAGCTTGAGGTCCCGGGTTCGATCCCCGGCCGTGGTAGATATTTGTATGAAAAATACGAATGTTTGTTTGGATGTTTAATATGTATTTAAGATTATCCGTTGCCTAGTATCCATGGTAAGACCTTTGTTAGGTTGGGACTAGGTCAATGGTGTCAATTGTCCCATGATATTTAATCATTACTTATTTTAACTGTTGAATAAAGCCTGCCTAAATTGAATAAAGATATTTTGACTTTGACTTTGACTTTGTTCAGGTGGTCCGACAAGTGAGTATAGACGACGCTTTGTCCCTTGCGGCGAACCATAAGCGGCACGACTGGTATCTGAAGCTCATGATTGAAGACAAGAAGGCATACGCCGAAGCGCTGGAGTACTTGGCCGACCTCGAGTTTGAAGACGCCGATGCTCATATGAAGACCTATGGGCTAAAGCTGATACAGCATCTGCCTAAGGAGAGCACTAAATTTCTTATAGGTAAGCGTTTTACGTATTTGAATACAAGGTACTGTGAGACATACTTTATTGGGTACCCACATTCCTGGGTAACAAAAAAAATCCTCCTCCTTGTGTCGTTCTTCAGTAATGAGCAGCGCCCGGAATTTTTGCGGCATTTTCGATCTGGCATAGTGACTTCTCACTTGAACTAAAAGAATTTCCTTGCTCACCCGCGACCTTACGATAGCTAAGCTTATGCAAAATATGCGTGTTCATGCAGTTCATCCGCCTCCACACTGTAAGAACACACACAATCACACAAACCCATCTATCACCACCAGCAAACTACACTGACGCGTTTCGAACTCAACCAAAGCTCATCTTCAGAGTGACACAACCGTACACCATGCTACCAGTTGCTAGACTTCTCACTTATCGACCTCCGATATTCAAGATCGATATATCGATACACAACATGTTAAAAAAGATTAACAGTAGAGGTCAACAATAGACGGTTTTATCGTTAAAGAGTGATCTCTTCCAATTAACTTTTGAGCAGTCGAAATTGTTGTATAGACTTAAATATGGATGATACAATGAAAACAATGAATAGTTAACAATTTGTAATTAATAATTAATTTTATATTTAAAGTCTGTTGTGGTGCTAATAAGTATTCCATTAGTGTCTTTATAGAATATATTACGATTATTATTTTACAATAACAAATCATTTCATTATCGATATCATTTAGGTAGAGTCGATAAGTGAGAAGTCACTATGACAGATCAAAAATGCCGCAAAAGTTCCGGACTCTGGTAATGAGGGTGAAGTCCGCCCTTTTGCATCACTTTCTCTCGCACTAACTTTTTCCATCTGCGTATTTAGTTAGTCATAATATATAATTAGAAACTATTCGATGCGTATTTTCTTTTGTCAATTGAACAAAAAAGGACAATGTTTAAGCCCGGTAAAGTTCAGGAGTTGGGGCGTGACGTCACTTCTTAGTAAAAAGTGTACATAAATGTGATCTCACACGGAACTATAACCAGCTATATGTCCATATTTTTTGGTGATTTAACTGACGGACTTATAATAAGTAATTTAGGAATGTTGCCTACTCACACTAACACTTGTGACTAGCATATCCACACATAAATTTTTTGTAATGAAGATAAGGGTAGTTTTTCGCCGCCGTCGGACGCGCCGAGCAGCCGCGAGAACACAGCGCAGTTACGATCGGCTTTCCATTGGAGCTCACTTTGCGAAAGAACCACGGATTGGGTCGAATATTTTCTATAAAACATTTTTAACTTGTTTTTGTATGATTATAAAAATAAAAGTAAAACAGTTCTGTATTAAACATAATGACATGTAATAATAGTTTTTGTAATAGAATGGCCAATGTCGTTGTTTCTACAAAAGCGGTTCACTAGGCTCTAACTAAAGTTTACACTATAAAATAGAATTATTTATAATTATATCTAACACAGTACAATGTAAAACTACTTTTCATTAAATTAAGTCACGAGGGCGGCAAGTCTTAAGTATACATGGTGGGAAAATTTTGACGCCGCCTCACGGAAAGTGATAGGAAAATTCATTCAAAGCAAACGTTCCTTTATTTTAAGATGATACAAAACTGAATTAAACTATTTTTTTTTACGTTTAGTTAGATAAAAAGAAAGTTTACATGGAATAATCTGCCTTTCAATTTATTTACCATATTTCTTAGAGAGATTTGATTCTTATGATTAACCCTATCGATTTATGCCATTTTTTAAATTATTATTTATGGCATAAGTAATGACTGTTTTTTTTGTTTTTTAATCGTTTGCATCCCCGGGTGTGGCAAATGTATTTTCAAATATCTTTGAATACAGTTTTGTTTCTTATTAAAAATAATAAAATGTTTCCTTTCAGTTAATTTTCCTAACTACACATTCTTTGCAAGTGGCGTTAAAAATATCCACCCTGTATAAAGCATTTTTTTTTTTAAATTAACAGCTACACAGTAACAAACAATAAAAAGAAAGGGCGTCGCCAAGACAGGGAGAGGCAGCTGACCTCCCACATATTCCGACTGCTTTCCACTGTACAGTCGCCATCAGATATTTCAGAGCGGTCAAGGTGGTCAAAAATATCGGTATGCACTCTATTATTAAGGTATTAGAGTTCATATATCGATATTTTTGACCACGTTGGCCGCTCCGAAATATCTGATGCCAAATGTACTTACAATGAGGGCTATCGCGTATGAATTCGCCGCTAGAGGCGCTAGTGTTGCGTGAGGTCTCCGAAATGTCAAATTCATAGTTTTTGGGTGAGCTACGCGGGTTAATTTATAATTAGAATAATTTTGTGAATATTTTGCATTACTTGAATTAATTATGGCAATTATGCGATAAGGGCAATGAATGTCTATGTTTTGAGACAGTTTTGTCTTTCGAAAACTTTTGTCCTCCCTTTTTTCCGAACAAAACAGGACTACGCAAGACTGTCGTTGCTCTATATTTTTATGGTACCTACGGTTTTAAGATGTATTAAATATAATTTAATCTAAACATTGTTTTCACGCCCGTAATAACAGACTTTGAAAGCCACACTTAAAAACCTCACGCAACAGTGGCGCCATCTAGTAAGACAAAAAACGATAGCCCCATCAACCATCGCTTGACGACGCCCTTGACAAAAGGTTACTTACAATAATTGACACACAGAAGCGAGATTGGTTACGGAGCGGAAACGAAACATTTTGTATTATTCCAACTTGTTTGAACCCGTTCACACTGAATTTGTGCCGCAGCGCTTCTCTGCTCCGCCAGTGCATCTGTGTACATGTCATCCCACCGCTATACACTTCAATCTTTAAACGAATCGCAATAGCTAAGCATGGTGTCGAGGGTACAAGCGTGGACGCAGCAATCCTCCGTAATAGTTTCGTAACGTTTACCACGCGCTTTTAAACCCAACGCCCGTTTCGTTGCCATCCAATAAGGGTGTTCGTAACCTTTCAGTATAGTACTGTACACGCCGATCGAGGATCTCTTGGGGTTTTGCAAACTGCATACAGCGGCTATAGTGTCAGCCAATCGCCTCCCGCAATAGTGCCGCGGCTCGTCCTTTGTTACCGATTGTCCATGACAGATGGCGCTAACAATGATTAGTAGCAAAAACGACTGCATCGTACCGATTTGAATTGTTGTGTTGGTAATGAGGCTGAATAGCGATTGCTCTGATGTTTTATAGGGGTGGGCTCATGAATATTCATAGTCTTTGGGTTGGGTTCGCTCACGTAGAATACGTAGGAATTATTAAATATTCTGTATGTGCGAATATATGTATGAGTTACCAGCCTTTGCTCGCGGGTTCGCACGAGCAATCAATTAGATCTAGTACTTGAATGAAATTCGAGATTTTACTGAATTCCAATGGGAAAAAGAAATTACCACGAGGTAATTCATTAACGAGCCACGAGGTCTTCATTAACGATGCATAAACACCCGCGCCGAATTTCATGTCTAATCCTACGTCTGACTATCTACATACAAATTTTATCCAAATTCATCCAGCCGTTTGGCGTGAAGAACTAACAAACACACAAACACAAAGTTTCGTTTTTATAATATTAGTGGGGTAACAAATACAATGAAGTAAAAATAAGTTTCTGTTAAAAAAAACATTTTTAAATCAAGCTTTTTTTGCTAAACTGTACTTGTTGTTGTCTGTACAGTACGATTACTTGGAGTTAACACTTGACAGATGGGCGTGCCTTCAGTCAATTTTCAACTTTGACGTCATACAAATAAAATAGTTTTTACATAATCTGTAAACGTGGGTAGCGGTATACTAAAAATGGCTTTATTTGTATGACGTCAAAGTTGAAAATTGACTGAAGGCACGCCCATCTGTCAAGTGTTAACTCGAATTAATCAAACTGTACTTGCATTATCATTTAAACTGCATATCCGTACCAAGTTTCAAGTCTGTACTATTAACCATTGAAGAGTTCCCTACTGCGGAGACGATCCTGTCACGACCACCATGATGTCACTAGCAGATTATTGTATTGTCCCCAAATTTACATAAGTATGTCAAAGTTCAAGTCAATTGAACCGCTGGAAGTGGGTCAAATTTAGCTTCCAAGATTTCCTTATTAGGTTTTTCCAACTATTTCTACTGGCTTATATTCAAACCTCCTTAGTTCTAAAAACAAATAGGTACAGTCGATGTCAAAGATATCTATACACTTTAGTACCTTGTCACTGTATGCCATCTGACAATTTTATACAAAAGTTCAAACACGAAGTGACAGCGACAAGGTAAAGATATATTTGTCCTCGACAGTACAACCAGACGGAGAGCGCCGTTTTCATCTATATAATATTAGTTAAGTTTAGAGGTGACGTCCTTCCCAGTCATATGTGATTTGCTCAATGAGTGGAAATTTCAATGCGTAGGGGTTTAGAATTATTAATAGGTAAAGGTGTATTTTGAATGAATTACCTCCCGGTAAATTCCCCGTTGACGTCAGAATTAATTTATCTAAAAATGAACTATTCTCGTATATTAATTTATTCCGGGATCTCTAAAACGTCGCTATCGATCCAATTTGGTTTGCGGGGACACAAAACACAGATAGTTCAGAAATCAATCTCCATACAAGTGCGCTCGAGCAACGCACACATAGACATTGCTCACGGACACGTTATCTCGGACCGGTTGGGACCAGTGCGAGCGCGAGTGCCATCCGCTTGAAACACGTTTTTGTGCAATAATGGAGCAACAAAAAAAAGTTATTATAACTGTTCAGTGGACGGTTGTTTAAATTAAATAATCGTGAATTTCGCCAGTATCGAAATCGTCGAAAGATATTTTCTGTGACAAATTTATGGTATAACAATGACATTAAAATTAAAATATTTTAGTTATTAATTTATATTTCCATTCTTCCCGTTTTATTCTCAACAATAAATCAAACAACGAGTGCCACTACCACGATAGTTTTTTGGTGCATAAGCCATATATAGTTGACAACCATAGAGCGACTGCCGAGCGTAGGTATGAAAAGCGAAGTACATACAGAAAATTGACTTCTGAACTATCTGTGTTTTGTGGTGGGGATTTGTGGAGCCAACAATAGATCTAGCTTGATCTTATCGTATTTTTGGGAAAACGCGTGTATTAGAGTTTTAAATGGATACAAGTTATGCGATAGACAGAGAAGCATAAAGTAGGATTGATTTTTACGCATAATCTTCCTTTTAAAATCCTCAAAATTTCAAATCTTGATGTGGGATTCAATCAGGACTCGCACCTCTGAGTTTTTGAAAATTAATGATCGAAATTACATTTCAAATTTACCACGAGCTTTACGGCGAAGAAATACATCGTGAGGAAACCTGCTCAGACCTACGAAGCAAATCAATGGTGTGTATGAAGTTTCCAAATCCGCACTGGGCTCGGGTGGGTACGATGGCCCAAGCCAAGAAGAAGATCTGAGAAGAGTTTTGTGCCCAGCAGTATATACGTATATTCATCATCATCATCATCATCAGCCGGAAGACGTCCACTGCTGAACAAAGGCTTCCCCTTAGAACGCCACAATGAACGACAACTCGCCACTTGCATCTACCGGATATAATAATAAAGTTTAATTTACACACATTCGGTACAGAGTACACGCATAATTCTAAAATAAAAATGAAGTCAAATAAAAATTATGAATTAAAAACTAATTACTACAACAAATAGGGAGTATTACTGCAATGTTCTGCCGTCAGAATGCAGCACTAGCACAAACAGTAAACAGATTTTTTAATGTCTTAACACACAATGTCCATAGGATGCCATAATATGATATTATTTCAATAACATTTTAGAAAAAATAGCTCTGTCACTACATCCATGTAAATTCATGTTATTTTGTTACTAATGAATATTAAAGTTTTCATGATCCGTCACGGCCACAAACTTTAAAGAGAACTGACGTTGTCATGACGGTTTGTGCTAATGTCGCCCCCTGCGCAGAGTTTCGCGGAATATTCCCTATTACAACATGGAAGGGGATTTTTAGGTTATTTTTTTTAATATATATATTTATTAAGTTACTAGCTTTTGCCCGCGACTTCGTCCGCGTGGAATAGTAACTTTGGAAAGTATTTAATTTATTTAGGGTACCTATTTGCCAATAATAGCACATAGAAACTTCTACGGTTTACTGAAAATAACCTATTTTAATACATTGCTTTATATCTAAACTATTTTTTTGTTCTTCCATTCTTTTGGTAAAACATAAGTATTTCTACCCTGCCAACACCAAAAGGACTAATTCTTCATAGTGAGCTCTTGACATCTTACGTCCTGTATTGTAAGTTAGGAGGGTAGGATTATAATTAAGACGGCATTCTTACTAAGCATTGCTACACATATTTCTATACTTATAGTAAATTTGTTTGGAATTCCTTACGAACTTTCATCCGCATATTTTCAAGTAGGTATGAAAATGACGAAATTTGAAAAGAGCCGAACAAATGTTTTTTAGGGTTCCGTACCTCAAAAGGAAAAAATGGAACTCTTATAGGATGACTTTGCTGTCCGTCCGTCCGTCTGTCTGTCAAGACCCTTTATCCCGTAAACATAGTTATAGGGTACTTTCGGCTGTCCTAGAAACTTGAAATTTTGTATAAAGGAAGCTCTTATAGCAAATTTTATTCCCTTTATAGCAATAAGTAAGAAAAATCTGAAAATCATAATTTTTCATGTCAGACTGTCTATGTTAATAAGCTTGTAAAATGACCCATATTGCGTACATTTTGCTTATGAGCTTGGCTCTGCTAACACTTGATATTCATAAATACCTATGCACGGAACCCTTGACGCGCGAGTTCGAGTCGATTTTAACCGGTTTTAAGAAGAAGAAGAATTTAAAAAAACGCTCGAACAATTATTTATCTCTTATCACGTGCCCAAATACCAAGTTTCATAAAGAAACATCGATTTATCTTCGATAATGACGACCTTCCATATGAGCTTTCATCCCCTATTTTCATCCCCTCACAGGTCGAATTTTCAAAAAAGCTAAAACACATACCGACTTATTTCTTATTAAGTGCCTAAATGCCAAGTTTCATGGTTTTATTTCCAACAGCGACGAACTTCCACCATATAAACTTTCACCCCCTATTTCAACCCCTTAAAGCCTTTTTTTCGCGATAAAAGATAGCCTATGTTCTTTCCCATGGTCTATTCTATCTTTGTACCAAATTTCATCCAAATCGGTTCAGCGGTTTTTGCGCGTGAAGCGTAACAGACAGACAGACAGACAGACAGACAGACAGAGTTACTTTCGCATTTATAATTTAGTATGGAGTATGGATTTAAATGTGTATTTGCGATTACAGCATTGTTGGTTGCCGTGATCCTTAGCTTCCGTTCTGGTTTTGGTGGTATGATGATGATGATGATGGTCTTTCCACAGCATTATGCACGGACTACAAGCCCCGGAGCAAACCGCTGGTCGACGAGGCGTCCCTTTCCGGCGGCTACCGGGAACCGGACCGGGCAGATCCCGACGATTACATACACATGTTCCTCAGCAACTCTGAGCAACTTATAGAGTTCCTTGAACATATGACCGCGGCCGACGTGCAGTTGTTCGAAGCTCGTGTTATAACGCG